>NC_057767.1:10693906-10992145 GCF_010389155.1 Erigeron canadensis | reverse complement strand
AACCAAAAAATGAAATTTGATCTTGAAAAAGAACATATGGTTATTAATTCTTGGGTTCAAGCATCTGGTAAAAATTATGACGCTTTTTCTAAAACCATTGATGCCAAAAAACTGCCTGGAAATCTGGTGATCTTCAGATGGCAGCTGTTTTACCCACAATTCACCAATTGCCAGAATGTGTAAAATGAAACACCTTATGATTCCTCTGGCACAATCAAATCTGAATCCACTAAGACCAACCCTGTTGAGGTCAAAACTGGAGCCAAGAAGGCTAAAGCTGCAGTTAAAAAGGAATATGGTGACAATCCTTACCTCATAAGTCAAGTGAGTCCTCAACTCTAAAGACTAAAACCCCGCTGAGCAAAGTCCAAAGGCCAGCAGCCTGAAGAAAAAAACATTTGGTAAGAATGGAAAATCAAATCCAAATTTGTCAAGGCAGGTACAAAGTTGTACTGCCAGAATTAAGAATTGGAAGGAGGGCATCCTCTTCTGTTGAAAAACAAATGTCAAAACTCCTCCTCAAAAACAAAAGATAAAACAATCTGCTCAGAAAGGAGCATACATCGAAAAGAAAAAGGAGGTCAATGTTCCACTGAAACCAATTGTTTTATTCCAGAAACTGGAGAGAACCTCCAGTTTCCTCATCCAGTTCAACACCTAGTCAAGCACATGGGACTTCTCAGAAGAAGTCCAGTGGACCCATCAAGAAAAGATGGGTTCACAAAATAACTGATCACTAACTTGGGTGTGCAGGGCGATCGAAACAAAAATTTGGTATCTGGACAGCGCAGCTGGCCGGACTATGACCGGATGTAAGCCCTGCTGGAAGAGTTCACTGCATGTGATGGACCTGCAGTGACATTTGGTAATGATGGAAGTGGGAAAACTGAAGGATATGGTGTGTTGACAATGGGCAGATTCAATTCACTAAGGTTGCATTTGTAAATGGTTTGAAATATAACCTGATAAGTGTCAGTCAACTTTGTGATGATGGATATAGGGTACTGTTCGACATTGCTCAAGGCACTGTTTTTAACAAGGATGGAAGGTAGTAATGATTGCACCAAGAAAAGGGAATGTGTACATCATGAACATGGAGCCTACTCCAAAAGAGCATTGTTTCTATCAAGGTGATGAGGACACCAACTGGCTGTGGCATAAACGGTTATCCCATCTTAACTTCAAAAATATAACAAGTTGTCAAGAAAGCAACTAGTTGATGGATACCTTTGTTTTCCTTTAAAGGGAGAAGCCATGTCCAGGGTGTGAAATGGGCAAAAAGAAAAGAGCCAGTTTCAAGACCAAACAGAATTTCAGCATCACTGAACCTCTTCACATGCTTCATATGGACCTTTTGGTCCAGTGAATGTTCAAACTAAAGCTGGTAAAAGGTACACTTTGGTTGTGGTCGATGAATACACCAGATTTTGTTGGGTGATATTATCAGATCAAAGAGTGATGCATCTGGTGAAATTATCTCTCTCATCAAGCGAATTGAGCAAGTTTACCAAGAAAGTTTGTCAGTTGCGAAGTGATAACGGTACAGATTCATGAATAAAGAATTGGAGACATTTTGCACTGACACTGGCGTTTCTCAAAACTTCTCGTCAGCTCGTTCTCCAGAACAAAATGGTGTGGTTGAAAGGAAGAATCGCACATTGATTGAAGCTGCCAGAAGTATGTTATCTGAATCTGGTCTTCCCACCTGTTTTGGGCTGAAGCTGTAGCAACTGCGTGTCACACCCAAAACCGGTCAGTTTATGTCAAGAGACATAGGAAGACTGCCTATGAAGTCCTCAGGAATCGTAAGCCAAATGTTGGATATTTCCATGTATTTGGCTGTCCAGTTTACATTTTAAACGATTCCAGTCAGTTGGGAAATTTGATGCAAAAGCTGACGAAGGGTCTTTGTGGGGTATTCAAATATTAGAAAAGCCTATAGAGTTTATAATTATAGACTCCAAAAGGTACATGAGACAATTCATGTCACGTTCGATGAATAAACAAGCAAAATCAACAAAAGACCAACCTTGATTTATTTCAGTTGTCCCAGTTGATTTTGGTGTATCTGATCAGGTTCATCAATCAGTTAGTACACCAGAAAATGTTTCCAACACCAAGTCTTGGAACCAGTTAAGGTAAAGAAGAACTTCTGTGACACCTCATTCTATCCTTCTATCAGTTTTAACCTACCTGAAAAACTGGTAATTGGATCTGATGTGCGTGCCACAACAACATCAGAACCAGTTCAAGCTTCTCCAGTTCTTCAAGAGATACCTTTGTTTGAAGATAATCATGTTAACTCTTCAGTTGACAATAATGATGAAGTTGAAGTAGTTTGGACTGATTCTCCTCCTGTTGCTGCAACAGTTGGAGATCGTCAGGTGTCTTGCACTGATGTTGTATTATACCAACCTAGTCAATACACTAAATGGACTGCTGCTCATCCCATTGAGCAGATTATTGGCAATCCAGATAGTGGGGTTCAGACTAGAAGAGCCACAAGTGATCAATGCTTGAACGTCACCTTCTTATCACTAATTGAACCGAAGAAGATTGACGAGGCTATGGCAGATCCAAGCTGGGTTGAAGCTATGCAAGAAGAACTCAACCAGTTCGAAAGGAACAATGTTGGGAGCTTGTTCTTGTCCTCCAGGGTTAAAGAGAGAACCATTGGAACGAGGTGGGTCTACCGGAACAAGATGGATGAAGATGGCAACGTTGTCAGAAACAAAGCTAGATTAGTTGCCAAGGGTTATTGTCAAGCAGAAGGTGTTGATTTCGATGAAACTTTTGCTCCAGTTGCAAGACTTGAAGCCATCAGAATTTTCTTGGCTTATGCTGCTCACTTGCAATTCAAGGTTTTCCAGATGGATGTAAAAAGTGCGTTTCTGAATGGCACATTGGAAGAAGAAGTGTATGTTACGCAGACTCCAGGCTTCATAAATGAAAAGCATCCACATTGGGTATATAGACTGAACAAAGCTTTATATGGTCTTCAACAAGCCCCAAGAGCCTGGTATGATACTCTAACTAAACATCTTCTCAAAAATGGTTTTCAAAGAGGTGCAATAGATAATACCTTGTTCATCTTGAAAGAAAAAGGTGATATCTTGCTGGTACAAATTTATGTTGATGATATTATATTTGGGTCAACTGATGATGGAATGTGTAAAAGGTTTTCAAAAATTATGTCTCAAGAATATGAGATGAGTTTAATGGGTGAATTAACATTTTTCTTAGTTTTACAAATTAAACAAACCATGGATGGTATTTTTATTAACCAAGAAAAATATGTCAGAGATTTGTTGAGAAAATACAAATTTGATTCAATCCCATCAAAAACCACACCTATTTCAGCTCCATTAAATTTGGACTCTGACCCAAATGGAAAACCAGTGGACCAAAAAGAATATCGTGGAATGGTTGGTTCACTGATGTATCTAACTGCCAGTCGACCAGATATAATGTTTGCAACATGTTTATGTGCCAGATTTCAGGCAAATCCAAAAGAATCACACTTGCATGCTGTTAAACGCATTTTCAGGTACCTGAAAGGGTGCCCTAGCCTTGGTCTTTGGTATCCCAAAGGCTCAGGGTTAGATCTAATGGGTTATTCAGATTCAGATCATGCAGGTTGTAAGATTGATAGAAAATCCACAACTGGTGGATGTCATTTCCTAGGGGGAAAACTGGTGAGTTGGACAAGTAAGAAGCAGACTTCAGTCTCAATGTCTACTGCTGAGGCAGAATACATTTCTGCGGCCAGTTGCTGTGCCCAGATTCTCTGGATCAAAACCAGTTACTTGATTATGGCATGAAATTCACAAGAACCCCAATCTTTTGTGACAACACCAGTGCTATTGCTATATCTCACAACCCAGTGATGCACTCAAAGACAAAGCATATTGATATCAGGTATCACTTCATTCGTGATCATGTTATGAAAGGAGATATTGAAATACATTTCATCCCCACTGATAAACAGTTAGCTGATGTTTTTACAAAACCTCTTGATGAAAAGACTTTTAAACATCTCATCAGTGAACTGGGTATATTAAATCCTCATTAAACTAAAGAGGCCCTTCAGTTGAGGATGGTCCAGGTGATCCTTGATTGGTTGGAGATTGAACGCCTTGATGTACTCAAAGACTAGTCATTGATCAAATGGATCACATTTTTAGGGGGAAAAAGACTCAAAATATTTTTCAAATAAATTATTGAAAAATGCAACTGAAGGTCATCAGTTGAAACTGGCATCTAAATTTTCTTTTGGTTGCTAGTTTGGTCTTGTCTCAAAATGGTGGTCAGCCAGATTTCATAACGTTGTGTTTTACTTGGTGGATACTTGTGACACGTGATGTTACTCGAGTACTAACCTCGCACTCACGAACGTCACCTGACATGTCTTACGTGTCAAGACTTTGCTGAAATGTACTGCACTTTTTATGGGTATTGGTGAAGTTAGTGGGTAAGTGGGAATACCAGCCGTCGTAGCATTAAATGCTTGATGGGAAGTATTAAATATTTTGAATTCTCAAAATTTTGGAAAATAACTTTTTACAAATTATTTCAAACTTTTGGAGACTAAAATATCTTTTCATATATATTTTGGCAATATTTTACTGCCTATATATACCCCCCACCAATATATCCGTCTCATTTACTTCTCTCAAAATTCCTTCATTTACTCTTTCAATCATTCACAATTCGAGATCCTTTTCTCTCTTTCTTTTAAGTCCAAAACCCTAAATCTAAATTCACAAATGGCTCCTAAATCTTCTTCTTCTTCATCTCGTTCTCGTGATGTGAATCTACTCACTGCTGAGTACATTCCATCACAAAATGTTATTCGTGCCACTGGTGCTCCCATAAGCTCTAAGCTTATTAAACTAAATCCAAATAATCCAATGGCATCTCTTCAAGGGCTCCATGCCGCTGACTCTCTTATCGGGAGAATCCAATCCTTTCTTCGGATTTCTCCCCTCAGCGATGCCTTCTCTTTGAATCCACACAAGCTATTCCATGATTACTTGTGTGAGTTCTGGTACACTGCCTCTCTTTCTGAGGACTGCTCATCTATCTCCTTTTCTCTAAAGGATGGGTCAGTCCCGTGTACCATCACCACTGGAACGTTGAGGGAAGCCCTTAACCTCAACTACTGGAGACATAATGAAACTCCAGTGGTGATTTCCTCCAATATCAATTTCCGCCAGGTCTTCCTTGATATGGGAAATAAGGAGATGGTGGAGGGGGATGTGTTGAAGACCAAGGGGTCCATTACAATGAAGGGGCTTTCACCATCCTGGAAGTTCTTTATGGTCCACTTGGTGGAAAGTTTGGGAGGGAGTTCTGGTGGATTGGACCAGATAAACTCCTTCCAGGCAGAAATGGCGTACTGCCTTTGGAATGGGCTGAGGGTGGATTTTGCAGGCATTTTGTTCAGAAGCCTGGTATTCAAGTTGAAGGGTAACAGGGGTCCTTGTGTTCCCTTTTCAAGGTTTCTGTCCCTTTGTTTTATTCAGATTCTGGGCAGAGACGAGTACAACAACACGCAATCCTCGTTCTCTGTGCCAGAACTGTTAAGGAATCTGGACAACCTGGTGTCCACTTCTGATGTAGTCCAGATGTCCCCGAGAATGATTTTTGCATTCTCTAAAACTGATGCACCACAATCTGGTGAATCAGAAAGGCAACTGGGCGGGCCTCAAAATAATGAGGGACCCACCGGTTCGTCTATTGAAGTAGTAACTGTGGCAGAAGCAGGAGTCCAGGCAGTTCCTAAAGCAAGAAGATCCTCTAAAAGTAGGAGATCAAGATCTGGACTTGCTGCACCTGACCAGTCACAATCTGTGATAGTGGTCTCTGAAGCCGCTGCCGATGATATTGCAACTGAGGATAGAGCAGTTGTGGTTGAGGCACCAGTCACCTCTGTCCAGGGAGAAGATGCTTCGGCAACGGATCCTCAAACTGATGATACCATTGAGGCAACTCAAACTGGTCATCAGGAGTCTGAACAACTTGTTCAGCCACCCCCAACATTTATGGATCTTGGCATAAATGAGGGTGTGTTTCAGCTTGAGTCTTCGGACTCATCTGAGACAGAATCTGACCAGGAGATGGCTGATGCAACTATACTTGATCAGCTCCTTTCTCTCCTTGGTCAACCCCAAGAACCACATGTTTCAGTTTCCCCAACTCATGTACAAAGCTTAGAAATACCTCCAATATTCACCTCTCGCCAATCACCTTCTTCTATGGGTGTGCCTAGAAATAGACACATCCTAACCCCACCGTCGCCGTCATTCACACCTGAGCATTCTCAGCATGAACGACACATTGAATCTCTTCCTTTCATTTCTACAACCCCTCCTCTTCTATCTACTGATGCTACTGCAACTGGAGAACCAGATATTGTCATACCTCGTCCAGTTGCACCTGTAGCTTTTTCAGCTGGTCCAGTGACACCTTCTCCTCCGTCATTGGATAGCCAGTTCGTGTCTTTTCAAACCGATCTCTCGAACCTTCTTGCGAGGGTGGAAGAGATTCAAAAGACACTGGAGAAGAACACCAAGTCCCTCTCCAGGTACCACAAGGATCATCTGCAAAATATTAAAGTGGTTGACCTGGGGATTAACAAGTTCTCTGCTAATGAGGACTTGGTGTTTGGCAAGCTGAACGAGTTAGTGGAATCCTCCAATCAATTGGCAATATCTTTAAGGGAGGCATTCGCACTGACTCAATCTGGAGTCACATCCTCAATATCCAACCTGCTGAACAATACTGTCAGATCTTCAGAGGTTGATATTAAGAATCTGGAAAGGCAGGTGCAAGAGCTGTGTAGCAAACCTGGCCTAGATGTGACAGAGCTTGGGAGTCGGTTGGCCTCTTCAGTGGGTCTCAAGATCGAAGAAACTTTGGCTGCCAGTGAGAGTAACTTGATAGAAAAGGTGATATCTGAGATCACTAAGATTGCAGTGCCCCAGGTCGATCTCACTCCAATTACATCTGAGATTGATCGGTTGAGGTGCAGTCTGGATACGCTGGCTAGCAAAGTGTCTGAACATTCAACTGCCATATCTGATCTGACCACTGAAGTTGGCAAAGGAAGGGCGGTTGAGCCTGACAGTGCTCAGGAAGTCCCTGCAACTGGGCTCTCTTCAGATGATCTCTCCATTCTCAAACAAATTTTAAAGAGTCAAGAGCAGACAAGTGGAAATGTAATGACTCAGTCTCAAGAGATAAACCATCTTTGGAGGACAGTTCGCATGCTTTATGGAGTCTTCAAAGAGTGTAAGACAATGCAATCATGGCAGCCTCTAGATCGCCTGCCCTCTAGTCATGCTGATTTTGAAGCCATCAGGCAGGGACTAGATGCTGCCAAGGGGGAAAGGTCGGTACATGCCCCTCACACTCTTGTGAAGACTTCAAGTAAAGGGAAGGAGATTGTGATGGCTACCAGTACTGAGGCTGGTGAGCAAGGGTTTGAGGTGTTTGATGATGTGGTGGTAGGGAGTGTTGACAAGGGAAAGGCCATTGCTGATGAATCTTTGGAACCAGCCACCGATGCACCAATGTTGGAAACTGGCAATGTCGATTTGTTGCAAAGTGTTTGAATGTATCGGTGGAAAAGGCCAGAGAGATCAGATCTGAAGGGATTCTCAAGAGAACTGAGCAGGTCAAGAAGGCGGTCACCAAAGTGTTGAATCCACCCAAGTCCAAAGGAAGAAAACAAAAGGCCTTACCAAGAGATGCAAATCTGAGGACTTGGGTAGAACCATCTGAACCCACAACTGATGATATTCGAGCTGCTACACAAAAGCTGAGCACGAGCAAAATCAAACTGAAAAATGAATCTGAAGCTCGCACATATTTGTCAGATGTACAGCGTCGAAGGCACAATAGAGGCAGGATTACTGATGTTAAGGTTTCAATTAAGCCTGGTGCCAAGCATTTTGTTGTTGAGGTACAATACTTTGGTGGACCTAAAAGGACTACTGAGAACCCGGATGTCAATCAGTATGGTCATTCCGAGCATGTTGAGATGTTGAGGCTGTTGGAGGGGAGGCAGAGGAAGAATAAAGTTGAAAGAGGCTGGGAGTATGTATTGCAAAATCTCATCAAGTTCAAGGAAAACATTGAAGAAAGATTAGGCCTTGATCCTGAGGATACTCAGCCGATTTCATCAGTCTCAAAGAGAAGGAAAACTGGCGAAGGGCCATCTGTTTAAGTTTTCCTTCTAACTATTATCTGCTTGTAATTTTGTGTACTCTCTTGTAATTTATTTGAAATTGTATGTATATACAAGTTTCCAGATTGTAACCTACAAGTAAGATATCTGATAAGATCTACAAACACTTAAAACAAAATCCAAGACATTTGATGATCTATAAAAATGTCTTGGAAACTTAATAGGTTTTATCAAATTCAAGTATTTCAAACTTAAACTTGTATAGAAACAAGTTTGAAAATACTTGACAATATTTCAGGACAATTAGGGGGAATTTGTTAGGTCCAGTTTTAACTAAACTGGAGCTCTCCAGTGACATCTGGAGAGCATGAGGAATTGTCCGAAATATTAGAAGTCCAGTTGCATTGTACAGGTTTAGCAACTGATGACTTCCTCCAGTTGAGATCAGACGACTAGAATCTGAAGACCTTCCAGTTGAAGTCAAAGACAACAAATGGAAGATAGAGATTGGCAATGGCAGCGAAGCCCAGTTGACAATCTACCAGATCAATCAACTGGAGAATCCTCCAGTGTAAATGCTCTTACAAAGCTTTACACTGATTACGAGGAGGACCTTTTTACTCTACATCCTTTTAACCGGACAATGATATTGTCTTTGGATAAAGATACAAAGATGTAGAGTGGTTGAATAAAGTAACCTTTTGTCTTACTTTATTTAACACACACAAAGGATTATTTAAACAATACTTTTGTGTGTTGTCAACCATATTTGTACATCGAAGTTGAGATCCCCATGCTCAATCTTCGACTATAAATAGAGGTCCTTGCACAAGCTGTTTCAATAACTTTGCAAATACATATATTCTGCAATATTGGTGAACTTGTGCAATATTCTCTCAATCGCAAAAAGAAACATTTCACAACTCTAAGTGTTTCGATTGTTTAGGAGAATTTCCAAGTTTAGATCAATTGTAATTCATGGGTTGTTAGGATATTTACATTTTTGTATTATCTTGGTTCCGCAACAACCTTGTATTTTATTTAAACAAGTAATAAATAAAATACACTTGAAAATTACATATTGTCTCACCAGTTTATATACTCGTCATTTATATTATTGCATGTATTAATATTCTGTCACTTTAATACTTAATTCCAGTTAACCTGGTACACGATCAAACTAAACTGGTCACATCCAGATTAATTGATCGTGTTGCAAAGTTCACTCACCATCGACATAGAGGTGTCTTCAGCACCCATCTAGTGATAGTTGGGACTAAAATATTATCAAAAAATATATTTTTTATTTGGTATACATGTGTAGCTGATACATATAACTCTATATAAGCATTTTTTTTATTACAATATGACCAGCTATATTTTTTAGCTAATACACATGTGAGTAAGTGTATTAATAAATTATTATTATTATAACAAAGTAAAAATTAATGGTACACATGTAAGGGATATAGTAAACTATTCCTTACACTCAGAATTAGGACATCTTTGAAAGGACCCGACTCGATAAACCAAAAATGTAAGATTTTTTTTTTATATATAACCCACTGCGCCGCAGTGGAAATCCTCGGAACAAAAAAAGAAGAAGTCCCACTGCGCCGCGGTGGGTTTGACACTCTTCCACTGCACCGCAGTGGGAGGAACCGAAAATAAGGACGAGGAATCCCACTGCGCCGCAGTGGGTGAAACCACCCCCACTGCGCCGCAGTGGGCTACCTGATCAGCAACCCTAAACTATTTTTGACACTTGAACCATCTTGCAATCCTTACTATGACTCAATGAACTTCAAAGCTACATTCTGAAAGTTTCTAACAACATTATAAACACATTTTGACTATCACACAACAATAGTTAGTTTCAAAACCCATGAACACCACCAAACGGGTCATTTACCCAAATTGACACAATTTTCGTCCAAATTTCAACTTCACAACTTTATAACAGTTTTGCACTTGCTCATTTACATATTTCAACAAGAAATAGGGCCATTACACCAAAATGTACCAAGAGCCAAAGGAGAGGGACAACTAGGTAACTACACCAAAAGATCGTCATCCATCCAAGGATGACCTAAATACCTTCACGAACTTCCAAATTTTACTTCAAGCTCTAATTCAATTTTCTTCAATTCAACAACACTAGTTCCTTCTTCCGGAACTACCTATAAAAGTGTAAACAACTAAAATATAAGCAAAGGCTTAGTGAATATGATTGCATACATTTACGAATACGAAAGAAGGCAAGTGCAAAGACTTTCACATGTAACCTATGACACCGTCGTCTCACATTTACATGCTCACTTTGCACAATATCAAATACATATATGGATCCATATAAGCTAACCAACATAATCATGATCATCTATCGGGGTTCTTAGGCCACTGGAGGTTCTTAGGCCTCATTCGATCCACTATCGGGGTTCTTAGGCCTCGGAGGTTTTTAGGCCTCATAAACAATGCCCCACATGGGCTAAACGCCAAATCAATTACCATGCTTGGAACATTCACATCTCATGGTAATTGACCCAACGTATACACAAAGGTATGCAAGTATACTCACCTCCTCCGCAACAACGACAACAAAGCTAAACAATAATGCTCAACAAGCTCAACCTATGATCATATCATAAAATGCATAAGCTTTCACTCACAATTTGACTAGCTTAATCTAGTCATACACAATTACTAGCCTTTTCCAAACCCAAAACCCAACCCATTTGTCATTGAGTTACTTTCATTCATACAATAAAACTAGGTAGCTCATTCTACCATTTTCATCATTATTTCAATAACTAGAAAAACTCATCTTTTCTCATAAACCCAAATTATCACAAGAACTTATCAATTTCATAATCAAACACATTATATAACTCAATGACAACTAGGTTAACTAAGGAATTGGGGAAAAATTAACCACAATCCAATTTCTAGCAAAACCCCAAATTTGGGTTCCTTCATGAACCCTAATTTCAAAAGAAAAGATAAAGCTAAATTGGAGAAATTCCTTACCTCAACAAAGAAGACAATTACTTAGGGTTTTCAATACACAATTTCTTCCCCTTTTTCCTCTTAAATTTTCGGCCACCTCCACCACAAATCCACAAACCCTAACTTTTTAATCTTGTTTGATAAAAGTTGTTAATGATGATTATTATTTTGATTTCTACCTTGGGCTTGGAAGATTAAACTTTGATTTAGTGAAAGCAAGAAGAATGCATGAAGTGAAGAAGAAGAAGAAGAATGAGTGAAGTGGGAGGTGACTCAAAAGAAAAAGAAGGTTGGCACTCTTTGGAGATGCCACGTCCCAAATGATTTTCTTGGTATTAAAATACCCTCTATCCGCTAAAGTTCCAACTAAATTAACCCCATATCCAAAAATAAAATACTAGGAAATTAATTTAATGTTAAAACTATAAAAGGGGGTTAATTTCTTTTACCTTAAAATCTTGGGGTGTTACAATCTTTAATTCATGATAATTATAGAAATGAGTAGACATGTTTTTTTTAGTAAAACTATCCGGACACATGTTTATGTTTTGTGTTAGACACATGTGTTTGTAGCTATCATAATTGGTAACGGGATATAAACATATGTGTGTTTTGGTGTATACATATATTTGTAAAAAAGTGTCATGTGTTTCAGTGACATACAAATGGTGTTACGACTTTACATATGGAGATCAGTAATTGTGGATTTGGTATACTTATATGGACACGTGTGTGTATTGGTGTATTATTATGGAACCTCTATGTTTAATTGATGTACACTATGAAGAATGAAAACTATATAAATGTAAATGAAACTAACTAAGAATAAAGGGAATAAAGACTTGAGGTACTTATAAGTATTCATGTGTACTCTTTAAATGGATGGTAACATAAGTAATATTTAGTTTGATTAGAAATAGGCAAGTTCGTTTGATTCCATTTTCCGGTAATGTGGAATGTGTGTAGCTCTTTCAGGGGCTTCATATAAAAATGTGTATGTTCTACATATATTGGGATTTTATATTTTTGTATTGTACTTGTAAACAACTGAAAAAATCAATAATTCAGATCATCGTAAACTAATTAGTTAATAGGTAAAACTATGGTATATTATTCATTTTTATTCACTAAATATAAAACAATTAGTTTGCATGGTGATATTTAATTTCATTCTGTTTAAATAAATATGTAGATTTAGAAATGTTAAGTCATTTTGTAAAGACTCCTAGATGAAATCTATTAATTAAATTTTATATACAAGTTTTAGCCTAATTATCAAAAAAAAAATGTTAGAAGTAATATTTGTAAATGTAATTGTTAAATATAATATGATAGTAAATCATGTTGATCTCCCGGAGTGGTTCGGGGGGTGGGTGGTTGGTTGGGGGTTGGGGGGGGGGGGGGAAGGGGTTATATTCATTTAATAATTAAGATAATTGCATTTATAAATTGACTATACTATCTCTATACCTTTTAACTAAAAATTAGTTCTCGACATTTTGTGGGTTCTCATTTATCTTTTTACTAAGAAAGATAAATGTAACAACTTGTTATTTTATTAAGGTCATCTTCAATTGTGTAACAATAATTTGGTCAATCATACATCCACATCAATAATTTATATGTTAATAGAGTGTTTAAATGCGTTAAGCTGAATCTACATGCCACTTCAATAAAACTCAGTTTGCCCACATGATCAAAACCATAATTCCTATTAAGTTTTTTAAAACTAAAAAAGGAAATGGCCTGCTTCAAAATTTGCTTTCAATTTACAAGTATACAAACTGAGCAAACAAACTGCTCTAATAAGTTGAAGCCCGGTTTGCCTACCCACTTACACATTAGCATAGGTAAACCATTTGATCCTTATGAAGATAAAGAAAATTATTTGAAAAAATAACCTAAATTTTGACAATAAAAAACAAAACCTAAAATCTATAGATGCTAAAAGTAGTTTTAAATCTTATTTATAACTTTTAGAAAAATATTAGAGTTTAATCATTGGTGTAGTCACGATACTTTTTTCATTTGTACACGGTTAGATCATAAATTTTTATACTTATATCGATACTTAGATGACTTGTTGAACCGGTCAAAGTGTACCAACAATGTACACTTTTAACGAGTTTGTAATGAACATATATCAATAAAAAAAAAGTTTATAATACAACCAAATACTAATGGAGTGCACCGTGATTAAACCCAAAATATTATCATGTTTTTATGAATAATATGCTTTAATGCTTACATAAACACACATGTCTACATGTAAGATATTTCCATATAAACATATTAATATGAAAAATACTTCCATGTAAGATATTTTAGTGCCGAGTTTTGTAATGACACTCATGTCACGTCATATTACTTGAACACATGTATGGTCTTAAACATACACCGTATCCGTTGTATGACTATCTCACGTCATTCTTACTTAAATCTGGGATTAGTAAAAGCACAACTGACAACCTTAATCATCAGACGACAAGGTTGTGACATTAATCTAAACGAGATTTATGTAGTCGAGATAATGTTGCAAAAACTTTTCTGGATTGATGGTTAAATATTTTGAAATGAACACGATGGGTAAGCTATCTTTTTCCTTAGTTTACAAGTAATAAGCAACTTCCAAATGAAAATTTCATATGTCAAGTTAAATATATCAATAATTTGTTGACAAATTTTGACATGACAAATTATCAACGAAGTGGAACACCGATGGAAGCTCACACTAAAACTCATGCTGATTTAAGTGGAAAACCTTTTAATCAAATGCATAATCACCATATGATTGGTTTGTTATTGTTTGTGTGCCAGATATCAAGTTCCATGAAAAGTCATTTCCAAGCAGTAAAACAGATCTCCCGTTACCTAAAACGTACAAAAGACCTTAGTTTGTGGTATCCAAGGTATATCGGGTTTGAGTTAACTATAAATTTAGACAGAGACCATGTGGATTGTAAACTTGATAGGAAAAGTGCACTTCAGGAAGTGTCCAGTTTTTGGAATATGAGTTGGTTAGCTAGTCTTCAAAGAAACAGAATTATGTATCAACATCTATTGCTGAGGTGGATTGCGACAACTATTGTTGTTTTCAAGTTAATTCTTTGGAAGAAGACTTAACTCACTAATTAAGGTTCTCCGGCCCTTTGACCAAATCCTGATCTATTGTAACTCCAAAAGTGTAACAACCGTCCTTGAAATGTTCTATTTAAGTTCTTAAAAACGTACATATGCCACTAGATCGGCCAGACAGTCTAATTTATATGAGTTCTAGACGTACTTTAGATGTTCATTATGTGCTTATATGAACTTCAAATTGATCTAAATATTAATATTGTACGACGAGTTCGTGATTACGTGCAATAATATAATATGTTCGGTTCGTAAATGTTAAAAGTTCATAAAAGAGTTCAGCCTAAATTAATTGCAAAATGGTCCTTGTAGTTGTGAAATCTCATTTTTATGGTAAGGTATAAAAAGAAAGTGTAAAACCCTAAAAGTTTACTATTCATCATCTCCTACCTCTCTTCACACTCCCCACACCTTAAAACACACACTAAATTCATCTCCTGATTTTGGTTGGTTTGGGTGAAATCGTTGATATCATTAGCTTCCTTGTAATCATCAAAACGTGTTTCTGAAATCGGTTTTGAGGTAACAACAACAAATCTTATGTTTTTGATGAAATTAAAAAAATAAATAAATAAATAAAATAAATAAACTTTTTAGACTTGTGTTCTTGATGATTTGGTCGACTTTGATGTCAAAAACGTGTTAAAGATTAATGGGTTTATGTTTAAATGTATCTAGTAACTGTTTTGTGATCAAATTTGGGTCGTAACATGTCTTAATTTTCAAAAACTCGCGTTTATATTAATTTCAGCCCTTAACTTCGTTCAATAGTCCAAAACGGATTTCAAACGAAATTAAGTTGTCTTGAACGAAGTTAGTAACTTACATACGAAAATAAAGATCTCTTTCGTAAGCCCAAACGAAATTAAGCCACCGCACGAACTTAATGTTCGTTTCCTTTGAAACGAAGATAAAGGCCCAATTGCCTTGTGAAACGAATTTAAGAGCCATTTCCCCCTTAAACGAATATGAAATTCGTTTCTCAATTAAACTAACACAAAAGCCGTTTTCATCAGCAGCTCTCACATTCTCCTTCTTGTGAAGTTAAGTCAAACGAATATAAAATTCGTTGTCCCTACCAACGGAGTTCAAATTCGTTTTAGCACCTAAACGAATATAAAAGTCGCCATGAAGTTAAGACTCGTTCTATTAAACGAATTTAAGTAAATTCGTTTGCCATGTAGCCTTAAATTGTACAGGCCCAAGTTCACTTAATAAAAGCCCAAGTTCGTATGAAAAGTGCACGAGCTCAAATTCGTTTAACATTCCAAACGAAATTCATTTTGTACCAAGGGTTAGTTCATGCGAATTTAATGGTTAAATTCGTTAGGTTCAGTCAAACGAATTTAAGGTCTAAATTCGTACAGTTCAGTTCAAACAGACTTAAGGCTCACCTTCGTTCAGTTCATGTACGTAAACTTCAGTTAAAACTATTTTGAGTCAAAACGTTCAAAGGACCAAATCATCAGCTCATCAAGGACATTTGTGATTAAATAATCACTCAGACTAATATATGTACTTCTATATGGTTATTATGTGCATAGGAGTTCGACAAGGCGTAATTGGATCTCGATAGATATACTTATCTATCTTTGTACTTGTTCACTGTACTAGTTCTCTATATTGTACCAGATCACTGTGAGTTCACTTATTCCCCCTTTCGTACATTTGTAAAGTTCTTTATCGGGGACTGAAAAGCATGAAAACTATTTTGTACTTATATATATATACAGACTTATATATATATATATATATTCTCTTGACTGTACTACATACTATTTTGAGACAGACAGACTAATTTCAGACAGACTATTTATGTACAGACAGACTACTTTCAGACAGACTATTTACGTACAGACGGACTATTTATGTTATGATACTTATTTTCTTAATGTGTGTTCTAGATCTTGAATGGGCAGGATCTTGAATACATACTGTTATGTACTTATTTTATGTATGAGGCCTAAGACTTACTGCTATCAATTCATCTCCCACCAGTTCTGGGAATGGACCGTAGGTATATGGACAGCGCTGTTATGGTAGGCCCAACCTCATTCTCCTCAGGACAGGAGAATGCATATTACATAGACTTATTGATCACCTGCTCTGATCACATGCTCTGGTCACCGGTTCTGACCTAGTTCGTACTTATATACTATCTGATTACATGAGTTCCCTGAATTATCATAGCTCGTTATGGCCAAGCGGATTAGCAGTAATAATAGACATACATATTAAGTACATTACAGACACTAAACTATTATTATTACAGCAAGGTACATTTTGACAGCCGTACAGACTTTATGACTAGACTTTTTATACATATCTGAACGATGTAAAGTACTTTTGACAGACGTGCAGACTATATGACTTGACTTTTATACATATCAGACTTATGTATATTTATAAAGTACTTTATGTGAATCTCACCAACTACTTTTGTAGTTGACCTTCGAACTTACATGCTTTTCAGGCTAGGTTCTAGATCTTAGCATAAGAGTCTTCCGTTCTAAGCTCATTCCTTTGGTGACGGTTCGTGCGTTCAAGTTCAGGAGCTCCGAAGACCTTATTGCTATTCCAGTTCAAGTTCTGTTCTGAAAGACATTTGTTCTGTCTTATGAACATTGACTAATCCAATTTCGATTATAAGCTGTAATAACGTTGTACTTTTGTTCTAGACTTAATTATGATTTGTAACGACATTGTACTCTTGATCTTTGATTAATCGTAATGGTTGTGTTGAACTTGTACTGTGTGCATTTGTACTTGTCTGTGCATCCCGTATATTCCGCTTTAGCAGGGTGTTACAAAAAGTGCTATCGCAATCTCCTTTAATCAAGTCCAACACATAAAGGACATGACACATTGATGTTCAGTGCCAATCAAATAAAGGTCATGTCGAGAAAGGTAATCGATGTATAATTCAAGTGCATAGAAAAATGCATGGATGTTGTTTGATTGTTTTGCTTAAAAAATCACCCAAGTTTTAAATTAAAATAAGGATATACTAATATGTATTACACACATGCATGTATCATGTTGCATCTAATATAGCTACTAGAAAGTCCAGAATCGTTCAAGGATTAAGTTTTAGTAGTTAATGATTAATGTTAAGTTTGATTTAAAAAGGAAGTGTAGATTTGGAAGGTGTGACCGAGTTATGTTTGCTAACAAATTAGAAATGATCTTTTTGAAAAGTTTTCGTAACCAATCGTAAGTGAGTGCAAAAAACTAGCAAAGCTATCCTACTGATTGTATGATATTAAAAATAAATAGTTTTTGGATATTTTTGTTGAAAAATAATTACTTGATTTTAGGACAAGAATTGATTCGCAACCCTAGTTTAATATCATTTTGTCACTATCCAATTAGCGTTTAGTATTTGGGGTGTAAGTAACTTTTAAACTTTTCCAAATTGCGTGAATGCAACTTTCATTTTGTTCATTTTATGTAACTAACCCGCTAAATTGAACTATTAATGTAAAAGTGTATACGTGGCAACCCATATGAGCTACCACGTAGAAGTTTTTTATTGGACAACGTAAAAATTTTACTTTAATCGTTCAATTTAGCGTGTTAGTTATATACAATGTATCCAATAAAAGTTGCATTCACACAATAGAAAAAGTGTAAAAGTTACTTACATTAACAAATACTTAACCCATCCAATTAATAAAACAATAAGCCAATAAGTGAAAATTCTAACATCTCTATTTCTAATACTTTATAAAAACGAGACAAAGTACTCGCGTGTTGCGGCGGTGAGATGGTGGGGTGATAGGTCATAGGAGGTGATAGGTCATAGAGTGTGATAGCCAAATGTCTTAGCCGTCTGGGCTCCGCCCTCGGATTTAAAAATTCGTCAAAAGTATATCGAATTACATTTTTAATGAAAGAACATGAAATTTTAAGAACACCCATATAATTTTTATAATTTATCGATGTACGGTTTTTGAGATAAAAGATTTTGAATGAATTAGATAAATAAAATGATTTATGAATGAGAGAGAAAAATAAGTGGCTGAGATTTGAGGAGAGAGAAAAAAATGAGTGGTTGAGATTTTCTTTTAAGGGTATTATGAATAAGTGATAGGGTATTTTGGGGTTTTCACTTAATTAAAGTTGAAAAAATTAAGGGAACAAATACTTTATAATGTAGTAAAGATTATCACACTCTTTCGCCTAACATTTTTCAACACTCCATCTCTCATAAAAATGTCTTCATGCTAAATGATTATTCTACCCTTAATGAATTAACTAATCTCTCCCTTTTATTCATTAATTTAAACATTTTCACTTAAAATATCTATAATACCCTTAATGAAATAATATACAATATATACCACCAACTTTTAAAATAAGCAAATTTAAATGTCTTAAATTTAAACACCATCCAATCATTTTTATAAACCATCCAAGCAAATTTAAATGTCTTAAATTTAAACATCTCCACTTAAAATATCTATAATACCCTTAAATTTTCAACACCATCCAATCATTTTTATAAGGGAGTATAAATACTGATGTTGATTTATTAAAGTCTCATTATAAGAGCATTCACAGTGGATACGTTCTAGCTCGTCCCTCGCTCGTTCCTGCAACTAGGACGAGTGCACACCGTTAGGTGTCACTCGTCCATGCTTCGTTCTAGAGCACCTCGTCCCCACAGAGACGAACGGATCTATGTTTTTTTATTTTTAAATTGAAGGCAAAATTCAAAATTTTAAACGTTAGAAAGCAACGGTCATGTTGACCGACCCATGCATGCACCATATATATACATTGTCTTCTTCCCCAAACACTTTGTCTTCCCAAACACATATATACATATACACCATACCCGCCGGCCATCACATAGCAACCAACAACACCCATTTTTCCAAAACAACACCCATCAAAATGTCTAGAAACCTTAGCAACCAAAGGGGTGACGACCCCAATAACGCGACGCTTAACTTCTCGCCCATTGACTCCTCTGCTCCATCTCAAGAATCTCACAATTCACCATCCACAACACAGTATCCACCCTACATACCATCACCAAACGATTATCAATACCAACAATGGCTACACTATCAACAATGGTTATCCCAACAACAACAACCCTCAACCCAACTTCCGCCACAAGTCGCGGTCCAACCACCACCACAGCCACCACCAGTCGATATACCAGAGTCATCCATCCAAAGGAAAGTTAAACGCATGGCGAGTCGCAAAAAGGGAGCTGCAGTCGACCCACCCGAGACGAAGAAAGCTTGGACCGAGTTGGAGATGAAGATTTTGACTGAGTGTTGGCTCGATGCGTCTGAAGATCCAGACTTTGGGACCGATAGAAAGGGTGATATTTTTGGGACACAGTGATTGAGAACTACAATGCACAAGTGGAATTTCAAAAAAACAAGAATCAAATGACATCGAAATGGAGGAAGATTCGAGCCCAAGTTGCTAAGTTCAATGCCATTTATTCCAAGTACGATGATAACCGAATTAGCGGAGAAAACGACGCCCAAGTGATGGAAGAGGCGCGACAAGCCTACAAAGACGAAGTTGGAGCCCCGTTTAACATGTATAATTGTTGGTTACTTTTGAAGGATAAGTCGTTGATTCTCACGCCTTCCGCCGTGGATGTTTTGGGTCGTAACATGAAAAACCGAAGACCGGGAGTTGTGGATGTTGAAAGTGAAGATGATGTTCCTGCCTATGAACCCGTCGATCTTGGAACCAAAAACGAACTCTTTGGGCCCGACCCGTATGCGCGTCCAGCTAAATCAAAGACTCCCCGCACTTCCGCCTCTTCTGATGCAGGTTCAGCTCGCTCATCAGCATCAGACATTGCAGCACAACTAGAGAGGCATTGTAGCACCTCACAAGAGATTATGGAGTCCCAAAAGGAGTCACTAGCTTGAATACGCGAGGAAGAAACAAAAAGGACAATGTATTCGGCACTTTCTTTAATGGGAACGACTGAGTTGGACGAAGAGGAGAAGATGTTCATCAAGGACGCGAAGAAGAAGCTCATGGCAGAGTATACACCGTTAGTCTGAGGTCCCCGCGGTGTTTAGATGGTTTTTTAGTTGGTTTAATATGTGGTTTTAATTTTTATTATGTACCGAACAATGTCGTTTTAATTTTCTAGTTTAATGTGTGTTATAATTTTTTTTTCTAAGTTTTTTTATATATTTTGTTTAAATTTTATGAATGAAGTATGTTTTTTTAATTAATTGAATGATTTTTTTAAGTTTATATATATATATGTATATGTATATATTGTATTTTTAGTTGTTTAAAAATAAATAAATGGTGGGTCCTAGACTAGTCATTGGATTGTGGGTGTTTTGGGGGATTAGTCCTTGGTTAGTCCTTGGGCTGATGTGGTGCTGACATGGACTAGTCCTTAGAGGATGAGTGCCTACGACTATGAATGCTCTAACCGGCGGTCAAAACTTGCGCCCAACAGACTATTTCGTTTCACTCGAGCGGTGTGCTATGGCAACCAATAATAGCTCTTTTGCAAACCCAAAACTCAAACGGATGGTAACTAAAATCGACGAAGCTTCACGCGTAACTAAGTAAACCATAAACAGATTTATAACAAATTTCAGGACGAAATCCTAATGTACAGATTTTACACATATTGAAACTGATCCTAATTTCATGAAGTTTTATTGAATAACTTTTGGATATACAATCACCAAAAGTTTCTTGTGAGCTTATAAAATACTAATTCTAAACTATACAATTGATTTGTAAGGCTTTTGAATGTTGGTGATCGGAAAGATTCAGCTTGTGGTGCACACTTTGTACACGGAGCACACTTTTTGATCACAAGTTTTCTTGTATTTATAAAGCATCTACTGTAGCATAGGTCTTCTCAAACAATTCCATGTCATTTAATCATCCCGGATTAAAGATTTGGTATGATGCTGAAGATTTGAACGCATCCCATAATTTTCAATATATAGTGTATCTAGTTGACTAGGTGCCAGTAACCAGATGTTTGAAGGAGTAATATAATTTAGTTATTCACATATCTGAACTAATATAATTTGCAATCATTTTCAAAAATTTTTGATTTTTCTATTTACATTTTATGTGCAATGTTTAAAGGGGGAAAATCGATTAACTTCATAAGCTGAGGTAATGTTTGTAAATAACTTAGAAACCAATACAAATTAAACTAAAAATTTGATGAAAACAATTTTTACACAAGAAAAAAAGAAATAAACTTTTGGAAAGAAGATAATAAAATTTTTAAAAGTCGGATAGATAAAACTTAAGTAAATAAATTTTAAATACAAAATTTGTAAATTAAAAACAATCGTAAAATAAATATTTCAATAATAATAAATAGAGGTTGGGTATTGTAAAACAAATATTAAAGTAAAACAAATAAGACAAGATCTTGACCCTTAGATCATAGTTAAATTGATGCACGAAGATTCACGAATCAATTGATACACGATGATTTTCATGATGCACGGTGATATTCAGTGAATAGAAACATATTGTTTTATTTGTTTTACTTTAATACTTGTTTTATTTTACCTAAAACCATAATAAATATCATTAATAAGAAAAAAATGTCTAATGTTGTTCTCTTTTATCATTAAGCCCAATCCGGAAGAATAAAAGGGCCCAAATCATTTTTATTCTTTACTGAAATACTATTGTATTTTGAAATCCAAACACCTGAATTGTAAAATTTTGATAAAAAAAAATTATTTTTTGGTTCGTGCCTAAAACTAGAGTGTTCATCTTTTAGATCACTAATTTCTTCACAAACTCAAAGTGCCATTTCAATTTGAAATTCAAAGTTTTATATGCCCACTATATGTTCGATAATTAAAATGCCAACATTAAAATTTTTGGCTGACCTATCTTGTTGTTTTGTTCTGTTTCATTAGTATATTGCTATGTTGTTGATTTCCATTTCGACAAGGCATGCTAGCTATGTGTTCATGTTTTCCGTTGAATGATCACTTGAACTGGACAGTACTTAGATAAATCAAAGCAATAATAATGTAATCAATTCACGAACTACATATGATGAACTATATGAATACAATTATAATTATTTTGACGATGATATTTATTTCCCAACATTTTAAAACTTACATTTTATTGATCTAATAGCATTTTGCTACGTGTTGGAAAATGTTTATAAAAATTATGGTATGATTAGAGCTAGCTAATTAAGAAATGTATTCGTGAATTTGTAAACTTTCAAATAATATGAACCAACTTAATAGCCAAGAGACCTAGATCAATCGCAATCGACAAAGGATTTTGCCTTATAGATCATGGTTCAAAATTAATTCTAGTTGATCAGTTTTGTATGGTTTTCTGTACAAAAATTAATGATGATATATATATATAAATTTCTGTACCAATATTTTTTTACACGATTAATGTAGCTATATTAATTGGCTACATATTGAATATTGATGTAGCTAAGTAGCTAGCTAACTAATAATGTATTATCCATTGAGGAAGCTTAACTAGGAAGTAGGGAGCTAAAACAAAGGCTGCTTCTATAAAGCAAAAGAATCCTTAATTTACTTAAACCAGCCTTTACTTACTCACCATTTTGCCTTTTCATGTGATGTGGTTAACTTTGAGTTGCATCTTCAAAAAGCCAAAAGTATATTCCATGCATGGCTTTATAAATACTAGTAATACATTACCCACATATATACATACATTTGATTCCTTATATGCAAACTAACTAATGGCTACCTCACTATCAAATGCATTACCACAAGCCCAGCAGCCAGAAGAACAAGAACCCATAACATTAGCAAATAAAGTGCCATCTCCCGGATCCATGGGTCCTTTTTTTGCGGTCATGTCGGTATTGATGGTTGTTACAATTCTTTCGTGTATGGCCGGAAGGATTTATAGCAGACGGGTGGCTGAGGCACCACTAGATAAGGTTATGAAGCATAGAGATTGTTTTGGGTGGTTGAAAGGAAGATTATGGCGATACGTGGCGGGTGATGGTGGTCATGTGATTACACTAGCCGGAAAAGGGGAGGTTGCTAAAGTAGAAGAAGGTGTTGTATGACCATATATATATACATTGTTTTGTTTGCTTTATTGTTGCAAATTGCAAGCTTTGTAGTAATTTAGTTATCCAAGTTTCGAAGCTACTTATTATTGAGTATATCTAATTTTAAAATAGCCAGTAATATCGATCGGTGCATTAATATAATAGAGATGAATCGTTACATTAGTACGATCGTTCTAGACTTCTAGTCGTGACTCGTGACACACATGCATAATTGCATAAACCAACTTATATATTTACGAATTTCAGTAGTGTGACTGAATTGATTGTAGTATTTCCCATTCCATTGCTTAGGTATGAAAATCTTTTAAGGATATCATAAATTTAAATTTCAATATTATATATTCGTCCTATTTTCATTTTCTTTCTTACAAATTTCTCCTTAAATTACTTTCATTTTCATTTTATTTTGGTTATATGTGAAATGTTTATTTGAAAACTAAATTTTTTATGAAAACTAGAAAACTGGCTAAAACACACTGTGATTTTAATACTCGTATAATACAATGTGTTTTAATTGTGTTTTTAAAAAACAGAATGTGATTTTATATTCTGTAATCCAAAAACACATATATTGTGTTAAGTTTAAATCACAGTGTGTTTTTTGATAGCGCGTGAAAATCAGAAAACTGTTCAAATACACTGTGATATGAACTTAACACAATGTGTTTTTCTAAAAAAAATTTAAAAACACATTGTGTTAAATCCATATCACGAAAATTTTAGTTTTCAAATAATCACAAACGTATAAATCAATGATTTTTCAGTCTTAACCTTAATTTTATCTTGAATTCATTAATTAAAAAGTTAAAAATACCAATTTTAAAGGTCAATATATCTGATATATAATGGAAAAAAGAAGATGTATTAGCAACCTCTCATATTAATAACTATGTGGTTCAAAGCCCTGCAACGGAATTATCATGGTTGTACGTCATCGTTGTGAGTGACAAAGAAGTACTATATACGTTTATTTTCAAAAATTACAAAAAACATAGCGTCCAAATATATAATTATGTATAGAGGCAATCCACAACAACTATAAAAAAAGGTAAAAGTAATAACTAAAATTTTATATACAAAACCAAATGTAGAACATAAAACATCTTATATTAAATTAAAATAAAAACAAAACAAAAAGAAAAAAATTGAGAGTAAACCAATATATCAATAAAAACAAATATAAAAGCTGGAGGTTATTTATGTAAATTTCAAAAGGATTATATTGTAACTTTAAAAATCCAAAATTTTGAAATGGGGCTGTGCAGATGTTGAACTTGCGCCTCTTCAACCAAAGAATAAGACCATCACCATCCCTTCTAAATGGTTTCATGTTTACTTCTTCTTTTATTAACTATTTATACTGGGTTATTTTTTAACCTTTTTATTGTTCACATCAACTTCCTTTATTAAATAAAGTAGATAACTAGATCATTAGAATTCGTGTGTTGCACGCATGTTTATATCTGATTTTTCGTTAATATTTCATAAAGTATATATGTATAAATCTATAATATAACTAAAAGAGGGGGTTGGGGATACATTTGGCACCCCTAATCCCCTCCTTGAACCTAATCCTTAATCCTTATTAATTATCTACTTTTAAATATTTATTTAATAAATAAACAAATAGCCGATCTTATATTATTCTTATCTTTATTTATCTATATATTTACAACCTGGAAAAAACTATTATATATTCTAAACTCAAACAAAAACATACGGCCATTAAAAAAAACCTACGACAAAAAGGTTTTTAATTATTTACTTTATTCATATATTTAATCATTATTATTATATTATAATTATTTAACGAATTTTTATGTTATCGTTTTGTAATGCATTATAGATTAATCATGACTTCTTCTTCAATAACAAAAAATAAGACCACGTTAGTTCATCTTGAAGATTTTAAGCGAACACATGTTAACCATCATCTACGACTCTGTGTTGTGCATGTATGGACTGTTTTGGAGTGGAACAACCCGAAGAATATCAAAACGTTCGAGATGGTCTTTATTGATGAATTAATATGTATTTTTTAAATTATATATTTTTCTTTAGTTTTCATAGTTATAGTCTAAAATTGTTGTTTGTGTTTGTAAGTTTAGATATAACAAACTAAACAAAAAAAATCTTTTTAACTAAAGTTGAAAAATAAGGGGTTAACTAGATTTCAATATTTATATATAGTTAATTTTCATATGTTTTCTTCTTTAGTTTTAACTTTTTAATTTTTTATTAAAGTTGAAAGAAAAAGAGGTAACTAGATTTAATATTTATATGGAGTTAATTTTCACATGTTTCATTCTTTAGTTTTCGTATTTATAGTCTAAAATTGTTGTTTGTGTTTATCTTAAGTTTAGATATAACAGACTATAAATTTTCTATTTAACTAAAGTTGGAAAAAAAGGGGTTAACTAGATTCAATATCTTGATTATGGTTTGTAAAGGATTATTTAGTTTTTTTAGGTATATTGTTATAAAATTTGGTTCATCACATAGTGGTTTCTTTGGGTAAGTATATGATCGGCTGCTTTTAGTTACTGCAACTATAACTTATATATATATGTATATAGATATAGATGTATACATGTATTGTATTATTTCTTAGTTGAAGTCTAAAATTTTCATGGGCTGCTAATTGTTAATGCTACTATTATTGATTAGTTTTGCTAAAGCATTACTCACATTATGTTTAAGAGGTGTCAGAAGTTAATGAGTCGAACAATTTTACGATTATTGAAGACTTTATATATAATGTAGTATTTAACATGACTGATTATTGATTTGAACTTCACATAAGTCATTTACTTTGTATAGTTCATACTACAAATTCTCTATTTTTGAATACATGTTTTCAATTAGTTTATTTACGTCCCATTTGTAAACATACTTCTTCAAATTTTTGTCTTATTTGATTCGTTTTATGTTTTATTTTTAGGGAATTTATATTTATTCGCTATCTATTTAATATTCCAATTTTTTTGTTTTGATTAATATATTTTAAGACTATCCGACATTGAGTTAAATTAATAATTATATATCATAAAATAAACGTTGATATAGCTTCAACTAAAAACATGGTTTCATCCTCAGCATGTCCACATTGATTGAGGTTTTCTATTACAATATCAATCCGATCAAATAAATAAGTTAATAATTTGATCCTAACTATTAGGATCAACTATAAACTTTAAACATACATAGATAAATGAGATGCGTCGAATGAAAAATATATATCATTTCTTTTATAATGTTAAGAAAATAATTATGTAGAGTTATTAACTCAAACCAAAAATACCCATCAACCTTATGCATATAAAAGAAAGCATTTCATGTGTAAATCTTTGTTTATTAATTTTAAACATAACAATCATAGGTTAACCTATTGATGGTTTTGTCATTTAAATCTAGAGTTAATTGCATAAAACATCGTTGTGGTTTACACAAATTTGTAGTTCATATCCCTCTAAGTTTTTTTTAGTGTTTTTCATCCTTATCACAAGAATTATTAGCGAATTACGTCATTTTCCTTAACACCATTACATTCTTGCCGTTAACAGGCTGCACGTACCCCACACGTGAGGGCTTTTTTGTCTTTTTCTTCCTCACATGGACGTTTTATGCAACTTGGTGTGCAAACCACATGGACGTTTTATGCAAATTACTTCTTTATCTTTTTTTTCTTTTCATTATTATACTTTTTTTAAAAAGATTATTACTTGTACATGGTGAAGGGATCAAATGAGAACCAACATATATGGTGAGAACCATGAGAACCACTAAAAAACCATCTCTAAGGGCTTTGCCTTCAGAGTTAAGGGTTACGCCCTGTGAAGTAATAATCATTAAAAAAATATATAAAAATGAAAGATAAAAAAAATATATATAACATAGACATTTACTCATAGTTAGTTACATCTACAAGTAATAATCATTTAAAAAAATACATAAAAATGAAAGATAAAAAAGTTATTTGCATAAAATGTCCCTGTGGTTTGCACACTAAGTTACATAAAACATCCCTGTGAAGAAGGAATAGACGAAAAAACCCTCACATGTGAGGCACGTGCAACATGTTAAGGAAAAGGATGTAATTCGCTAATAACTCTTGCGACAGGGATAGAAAACACTAAAAAAAAACTTAGAGGGATGTAAATCACGAATTTGTGTAAACCACAGAGACGTTTTATGCAATTAACTCTTAAATCTATATTTACTTATGATTTTAATGATTTTGAATTTAGATCTACATTTACTTACGCTTTTAAAAATAAAACTAAATGTATAACTAAGTAACCTATTTTTTTAAAAATCATTATATAAATACATCATTTTTTTAATATTAAAATGACTATGTTTTAAAATTTTAAGTAATAAAGGTAGCATTGTTAGTTTGGACATTTAGTCTCCCGTTATTTATCATCGTGTCATTCCGCATTATTAAAAAAATCCACATTTGTCGGGTTATATATATTAACACTTCTAATTTATCATCATCATTGAAACCCTCAAATCCCCCAAACGTAACGCTAAATGAATTTCTCCCGTTTCCCTAAACCCTTCAAACCCTAATGAACTCCCCCGAATCTTCAAACCCTTCAAAATACTCATATGACTATATGATATGAGATACATACTGTTTTGGGTAAAAATTACTCAAGATAATTTTCTATAAAGACTTGAAATAATTTTGTGACCAACGTTTTGTAAGTGAGGACTGGTGCTTGTGATCTTGAAATAAATAAAGATTTATGATAATAAGAAATCGGTTGAATGGAAGATTTTAGATAGAAAACCTTTATAAAGATCTTAGAAATGCGTTTTAAAGAAGATTAAGCAAGAATAATGAAGATTAAGACAATAAAGACTCAAGATCAAGACTGTGATCTAGATAAGACACGAATAAATGAAAATGCGATGAAAGGTACGATACCAGAATTGATGATATTTACTCATATAAATTTTTATACGGTAAAATTGGATAAATGATGGGTTGCTCGTCTATCGGATTATCTTCGAACCACACGAGAAAATCCACCATCACCGAGAGAAAACCCTTTGGACAACATGAAAAATCCCAATATAATTTTTTCCATATAGAACTTGAACCCATGAAATCCTCGTTATTAGAGTGTGCATTGTTATAATTGTGAGAATATTTGAATATACTTATACGGCCGCACATCTATGAACCATTAGGGTTGCACACATACAACGAGGAGGGCATAATTGAACTTTATATAAATAACAAGAAATCCACTAGAAATGAAAATAACTAAAAGTTTCCAAAAATAGATTTGGAAATGACGAGCGGGTCAGAACCGCGAATCGGGTCAAAAACGGGATCGGACATCAAGCACCATGATTCGTCCCTTGGGGTTCTCACATAGGTCGACGTCAAGAGAAGAAAGCGAGAGAGAAGGAAACTTGTTTCCTTATCCCACATTGATTCAAAGAAGGAAACATAAGGGTTTTCTATGTCTCTATAAAGAACCCTTATTCTTTCTTGAATCCTTGAACCAAAAAATCCTTTCTCTCTCACTTTTTCGTGTGGAAGTTCGACACCCTCTAGGGTGGAGAGAATCCCAACTAGTTATATTTTTTGGCAGGTTTTTGTTATAACGTAAAGTTATAGCTAGCACTTAGTTAAGTGTCGAAGATCTGTCCGCGTGTACGAGTCTTTTGAGGGGAACGACTTCGGGCTCTTTTTCGTGGCAAGTAGGTCACGTTATTCTTGCTCAAGAATAACGTTTTCGGAAGGTCGTCTAAGAGGTTAGTAGTTCTCATATTTATTTATATGTTTAGTTACTATATACATGCGCCATAGATCTTGGCTAGGGAATTAAATTTTTTTAATTGTTTTATTACATGATTCCGCTACTGGTAATTAACTAGGTTAATTACTTGATCATAAATTATACTTTAATTATAATTTGTATTTAAATAATTAAACGTTTTAAGGGCAATAGGAGTGGTCAGTATGATTTTATCAACCCTCCCAAATTAACCAATACAATTTATCCATCTTATTCCAACTTTCAAGCATCCCAACCAACCCTCTAAACCTAATTCATTGGTATTCATTAAAATTTTCAACCCTTCCAAATTTATTTTATTTTTCAAACTTTTTTTTTAATTAAAAGAAACCAACTATTTAAACAACAAAAAAAGATATAAATAAAAAAGTCCATTACATAACAAACCAAATAAAAATATGATAACGTCCATTACATAACAAACCAAATAAAAATACGATTAAACGTCCATTACACAACAAATAAAAGATGATAAATTAAGGATTGAACGACCAATTATATGTTTCGGCAATGTGGCGTTTTCTCTTGAGAACCCATTGCAACAAAACCGGATCATAGATATCACTATGCGAATCCTTCAAGAACTTGTAGTCATCCCGCTCACTCTTCTCCTTTTGTTGTTGATATTGGAGGTCCAAAATAGCTTTTATTTTCTTGGTGATTTCCGCCATCATTTTCTTCTTCTCATCTACATACGATTGAACAGAGTCAACAATAGTAGCCGCACTCGACGCCTCACTAACCGGTTTCTTGCCTTTCCATGGACGAGTGCAGGTGTTGTCTTAATTCAAATCCTGAATGATTGTAGGTGGATCATTGCAACTCGACGCATAGTTACCCCCATCAGATGACTTTCTTCGCTTGTCGGAACTAGCGGATGAAGCTTGAGTAGCTTGAGTAGTCTTTTGTTGCTTCCATTTAGCTTCATCTTTAACAACGTTCCAAGCCAATTGGTGAGAAAAAGCTTTGCCTATTTTAGTGTCATAATCGGCCAAGGCATTTTGCAACACACTTTGCCACATAATCCGTACACCCACTTTGCCATATATGAAACCGCCAAACAAATCAAATGTTACAAAATTGATATACACTGACAAACTAATCAATCGTATACACTGCCAAAATTGATATACAGTGAGAAACTTAAAATTGATATACAATGACAAACAAATTTGATATATGGGCCGATGCAACACACTGCCAAAACAAAATTGATTTACAATGACAAACAAAACTGTATAACTAAATCACATTACAAAAACTAATCAAGTCACATATCAATCAAAGCTTCAAAAGCAATATATATGGGCCGATTCACATATCAAATACTAATCAAAAACTAAATCAAATAAAAAAAAACTAACTGATTGGTGATAGAGCCTATTAAACAAGTTCATTGCTTCATTCATTGTACTCCACTTTGTGTTTAAACTATGATGGGTTCGAAGTGTTCCTCCCAAAAGTGATGAAAAGTGCTCTAAGATGCGTTCCCAAAACTTGTCTCTTCCTTGTTCATTCCCGATTACTCAACAAGTTGAGACGTGAATCCATGCCTTGGCCAAAACCACTTCCTCCTCTTGAGACCACGGTTTCTTATCCGCACATTTCTTGAATTTCTTGGGTGGAACTTCTTGTACATCATCTACAATATGTGAATGACCAAAACAAAAAAGGAACAAAAATTTGATACGGCCTAAAAGTTTAAAAAAAAGGGCCGAAGCTAATTGATAAAAAAGAATACCGGTTGAAACTTCTTGTGTTCCGGGTACATTTTCTTCATCATCGTCGCTTGGCAACTTGTCACGATAACTTTGATAGAAAGGATTGAATTCCGCCGTTTGAACGAATTCATAGTCCCGGATATGCATTTGTGGAGCTTCGGTATAACCATACAATGGTTGGGAACTATCCGGTTGGGGATAATAAGGTTGAGGAGTCGATTGTTGACGATGATGGTATGGTTGAGACATTGTTTGTTGAGGATTCGATTGTTATTGATTATACATCGGCTGTGGAGGCACCAAACCGCGACCACGAGCCAAACAGATACGCCCAAGCCCTCGACTAGCCTCTGCAGTTCCACGCCCTCTATTGAACCCGGGTGCAACATTCTTTTGCCTTCTAGGATCCATGATGATAGGAGTGTTTTTGGCGGTGAAGAAGAAGAATGTTTGATGGGAGTTGTATTTTGAAATGAAGAAGACGACCATATATATAGTATGCAACGGCTAGTTTGTTTCAAAAAGGGAGAATTTTTTTTGAGTTAATTGCAAGATTGGTTCCTGTGGTTTATACATTTTAGCAAGGGGGTCCCTATTCGAGAATCGTTGCATTGAAGTAACTATTTTGATAACTTTTTGCAAAGTTGGTCCAAATTTGATGGATCCGTTAAAGGTGGTCGTCAAGTGTGCACGTGTGCAGGATGTGTGGGGGTATTTATGTACTTTCCACCCCACAAGGACCCCCATTACTAAAATGGAAAAACCACAGGGACTAATCTTGCAACTAACTTTTCTTTTTATATAATAAAAGACTAGTGGCCTAACCACTTCTTAACCATCTAAAAATTTTAGTTAACCAAAAAGTTAAATCTACATGTATAATAATTAAAATTATAAATCAAAAAATATAGAACTAAAAAACTTTTAATTACTAATTATATTAATAGTTGTAGAAAAAGTTTTATAAACTTACAATTTTTAAAAATTCATCACTAAATAATTTTTTTTAACTTTTCCATAGAAGAATAAATCTTATTAAATAATTAACTTAAATATAAATTTCAACACTGATAGGTTGTATTTTATACCCATTTCCATAGCTTAAGTAGTCGATTATTGAGGTTTAAGAGTCATTTTCGTATATATTTGGTGTGTTTATGGTATTTGTTAGTGTTTCAGGGTGTTAACAGGTACTAAAGCGTTATTCTGGAGAAAACGAAGTTTCTGGAGCTAAACGAGTGTTCCGGACGTTTTACGAGGCACGGAAATGTCCTAGGAAGTTGGTCAATGAAAGTCAAAATTGGTCAACGTTGGTCAACTCAGAACTGCGACGCAGCACAATTCCAGAGGATTTGACTGCTTCGCAGTTGGGTAGGACTGCGACGCAGTTGTATTATGATGGAACCTGCTCTTCGGTCAAAGCTAGTCAAGGTCAACAATAGTCAAAGCCAACTGCGACGCAGTTGGGGGCGGTTTCTGTGTTATTTCGGGCAACTATAAAAGAGAGCATTATTATTCTAAAACCCTATCCTCACTTTTTCCAGACGATTTTTAGGATCTTTTTAAGGGTTTTTCTTATTTTCAACCATTTGGAAGGATCGTAAGCTCGATTGGAACCATTTCGTTAATCGTTTTCAATTCCTTGTATTCGGTAACGATGAATTCTTCCATTTTGATTTGTTCTTTCATATTTAATATGATTGGCTAATCGCCTTTTCATCCATCTTGATGGAGTGAGACAATATGTAAGGATTGCACAATCTTTTATAATTCAAGTGATTTGATTTAACGTTGTGTCGTAATCTTAATTTATTAATTCTTTGTCATTTGATTATTGTTTGTGGATAATTTGTATTCAAACTTAGTGGCAACTAGGGTTGGGTAGAAGTTATTTTGATTGCTTGGTTAGGAGCAGTTGGTTCTATGACGGGTACGGTAGAAGATAATTAATAATTAATAAGAATTAATGGGTTGATGGTTGGGTACAATCAATAGACATAATTGTTATCTGAAATGATTAAAACCATTGTTGAACTAGAGAAGTTATAAAAAGGTGTCTCGGGGTACCGGTCTTAATAATGAAACTAGTTTATACAAGAGAATCAAATAAGTTGTAAACCTGACGGGTACGGGGTTGAATATTAATTTGAATCTCGGTCATTTAATCACTAAATCGAATTTGAACTTCATCAAATGTGCAATCTCAACATTTTGTCGAGCGAAATCAAGATGGGTGACCTTTAAATCTTTGTTTTAAACAACAAACTCTTCTTTCGATTAATCCTAAGGGATTACTAACATATTTTACTAATTACTTGCAAAGTGGCAATTTGGCCACAACCCCCCCCCCCCCCATTTTACTTGAATCACTTAACAGTTACAATTGCTTATAAAAGTCCTTGTGAACGATCTCGGCTTACCAGTTTTTATTATACTGCATGCGATCAGGTACACTGCCTGTGAGTGTGTAGTAGTCAGTCTTTCGGTAAATCGTGTTTATAAATTTAAAGCTAGATTTCGCACATCAAGTTTTTGGCGCCGCTGTCGGGGACTTAAATTAAGTAGTTGTTCGTTTTGTGATTCGATCCTTCCTTGCATTCATTTGTGAGGAAGTTATTTGTTTTAATAGATAGATTTTATTTTTATTTTTATTTTATTGTGTAAGTTTCTGGTGCGGTTAACGGTATTTCTTGTGGTGCTTGTGCAGGTGCTTTGTAGTTGATGAATACAAGAGCCTCTGGTAGACCTTTGCTTAGTCCTCAATCTAATCCAGGGAAAGCCAGACGACGCTTACTTAGATCAAACAACACGGAGCCCTCAAACACCGACAACATAGATTCAGGTACCGAAAACCGTGATCACCCGGACGTAGATTTGGATCAACATTACTCAAAGAAAGGTTTAATATCCGAGGTGCACTTAAGTTCTAAATTCTCCGAAGGTAGTGGTTTGTTCAAAACTGGTGATAGCTCAGGATAAAACTCATCAACCTGATTTAACCGAAATTCCTAGAGCAAATCTTCAAGTAATTCAACCAGTTAGAGCAAGGAGAATGGGTGATCAAGAACCGGTAAACCCCAATAACCGTCTTTACGATGACCGTAGGAGAAATGTACCCACTAATAGGGGCACTCCTATTCGCCTTCCAACCACCGGAGTTAACTTTTCTCTCAAAGGAAGTCATTTGAAAAGTGTGGAGGAAGAGAAGTTTGATGGGGTAACTAACAATGATCCGTATGGGCATTTAGAGAGGTTCGAGAAGATTTGTAGGTTTTACCACTATGGCGCGAACCAAGATGATAATGTGAAGCTTGAGCTTTTTCCACTCACTTTATGTGGAGGAGCTAAGGCATGGCTAAAGGAGCAACCAGATGATTTGTATACAACTTGGGATGAGCTTCGTGTTGGGTTTATTGATGAGTTCTATTCTATAAGGACTCAAAGACAGTTAGAAAATAAGATCCGATCATTCACTCAAGATCTAGGGGAAGATGTAGTAGATGCTTGGAAACGATATAAGGAGATGATCAGGAATTGTCCAGGAAACAATCTGAACACAAAAGCAGTGGTTGAAATCTTCTATGATGGTTTGCTCAAGAGAACTCCAAGGGAATTAACCGGGGCATTTGGAGGTAGTTTGAACAATGTGACCCCGGCTGAAGGTTACAAAATCTTAGATGATATGGCCAAGGAGTATTCTGATCGTGAAGAGCTTGTAAGCAAGAGAACTGGTAGTAAGACTGTGGCGAAGCTGGAGAGTAGTGAAGAATCAAGCTTGGTTGCTGAAGTCAAAGCTCTCACTAAGCAAATAAACGAGAGGTTTGACAACCAAGATGTGAGATTCAAAAGCATTGAAAGGGATGTTAAGGTGATTGCTGATGGGTGTGACTACTATGGGGACATGCATTATTCAGAGGATTGCCCGGATAAGCCGGCTCAAGAAGTTAACTATGTCCAGAATCAGCAAGGGAACTTTAATCAGAATACCGGTTATCAAAACCGGTCATCAGGTACTTCTTTTCCTTCATCTAATTTAATGCTAATAATTCTGGTTTTAGTGGAAGTAGGTTTAGCAGGTTCAACAATCAGCAGAATGCGAATGCTGAATTGAGAGATATCATGAAGGATTTGGTAGGAGCTCAGAAAGCTACTAATGAGAAGATGGCCTCTCAATGGAATGCTATGACTACCAGATTGGATGGGTTGGCGAATAAGCTTGAGCAGAGCTCGAAGAGTACTCAAGCAACATTTCAGGATATTGAGGCGAAACTTGAAAGGCTAGGAACTTCAAACAGGCAGCCCAGTACCTTACCGAGCAATACTCAGCAGAATCCTAAGCCTCAGCAGAACAGCCAAGGATCTGGAACAAAATAAAACCATCTGAATGCTAGGAATGAACAAGTGAACGCAATCACAACAAAAGCAGGTAAAACTTATGACTCTGCAAATTCCTTACCTAAGGTTGTTACTCCTCTTGTGCAAGTTGCAGATGAAGAAACTGTTGATGAAGAGATCAAGACGGAGCCGAGCCCGACCTTGAAGACTCCGGCTGTTCCGTCCACAAATGTTGAGAAACCTACTGTTGAGACACCTCCGGTGAAGCCTTACCAACCGAAGGTGCCGTTTCCTCAACGGTTGAAGAGGGGGAAGATCAAGGAGAACTTCAAGAAGTTTGTTGATTTAATTCAAAATGTTAATATTACTGTCCCATTAATTGATCTTCTTGCAGGTATTCCCAACTATGCAAAGTTTCTCAAGGATCTCATTTCGGATAGGAAGAAGCTAGAAGAAGGCAAGACGGCGGTGATGAGTGCTGAGGTTTCCGCCAAAATAAAGAACGAGATACCCCCTAAGTTGGAAGATCCAGGGAGTTTTCTTATTTCTTGTTCTTTTGGAATTAAATTGTATAAGGCATTGGCCGATCTTGGAGCCAACATTAATTTAATGCCTTATTCGGTCTATGAGAAATTGTCCCAAGGTGAATTGACCCCGACCCGCATGAGCATTAGGCTGGCGGATAGATCATTCCAATATCCCATGGGGATAGCGGAAAATTTGCAGATTAAGGTGGGGCACATGATTTTCTTGGTAGATTTTGTTATATTAGAAATGGAGGCGAACGTAAATGTACCTCTCATCCTGGGCCGCCCATTTCTTATGACCGCGGATGCTATCATCTGGGTCAAGGCCAAGGAAATTTCTCTAGGTGTAGGTGATGACCGAGTTGTGTTTAATGTTGATAGAGCTCTTAAACATCCTTACTCTTGTGATGAATCTTTTGATAGAGCTCTTAAACATCCTTACTCTTGTGATGAATCTTGTTTCAGGATAGATGTTGTTGAATAAGAGGATGCTTTGGAAAAAGAGCTAATGGATTACTTAGACATGGAGGATGGGCAAGCTTTGTTAGCTTGTAATGAAGAAGAACAGGAGATGGTAGATGAAATGATGCAAGAGATCATGGCATTAAGTGTAGATGAAACTCCACCGGATGATGAATCTTTTGAAGAGATCGAGGTTGATAGGAGCAAAAGGGTGCCTACTTCGGTTGAGAGCCCTCCTACCGATTTGGAGCTCAAACCACTTCTGGATCATTTGGAGTATGCATACTTAGAAGGTACTTCTTTACTCCCTGTTGTCATTTCATCTTCCTTAATGGAGGATGAAAAATCTAGGCTTATTACTGTCTTGAAGGCTCATAAAAGGGCCTTTGCATGGAAAATTTCCGATATTCCAAGTATAAGTCAAGAATTTTGTAAGCACACAATAAACTTTGTTGATAGTGTCAAACCTGTTGTGCAAAGATAGCGGAGATTGAATCCAAACATGAAAGATGTTGTAAAAAAAGAAGTCATTAAGTTATTGGATGCGGGAATCATATTCCCCATCTCGGATAATTTATGGGTGAGTCTGGTACATTGTGTACCGAAAAGGGGTGGGATGACCTGTCTTAAATGATAAAAATGAATTGATTCCCACAAGAACTGTCACGGGTTGGAGGGTATGTATTGACTATCGGAAACTAAATGATGCGACCCGCAAGGATCACTTCCCATTGCCCTTTATCAATCAAATGCTCGAACGGCTCGCTGGGAATGAGTATTTTTGTATTTTGGATGGGTTTTCTGGGTACTTTCAAATACCCATTGACCTGAAAGACCAAGAGAAGACCATTTTTACTTGCCCTTTTGGCACTTATGCTTATAGGAGGATGCCATTCGGTCTTTGTAATGCCCCGGGGACTTTCCAACGTTGTATGATAGCTATTTTTCAGGATATGATTGAAACATCCATGGAAGTTTTTATGGATGATTTTTCTGTGTTTGGAAATTCTTTTGAAAATTGTCTAGTTAGTCTTGATAAGATGTTCAAAAGGTGTGAACGGGCACATTTGGTTTTAAACTGGGAAAAGTGCCATTTTATGGTTAAAAAAGGCATTGTTTTGGGACACAAAGTTTCTAAGGAAGGGTTAGAGGTTGATAAAGCTAAAATTGATGTGATAAGTAAATTGCCTCCACCCACAAATGTTAAATCTGTTAGAAGCTTTCTTGGTCATGTCGGTTTTTACCGTAGGTTCATAAAAGATTTTTCTAAAATCACCCGGCCTATGACCAAGTTGTTGGAGAAGGATGTCCCATTTTTTGTTTGATAAAGAGTGTCTTGATGCATTCAACTTGTTGAAAGAGAATTTGACTAATGCTCCCATTATGACTCCCCCTAATTGGTCATTACCATTCGAGTTGATGTGTGATGCTAGCGACTTTGCCTTAGGGGCCGTTTTAGGCTAAAGGGAGGATAAACATTTCCGCCCTATTTCTTATGCTAGCAAGACTTTGAATCTGGCCCAACAAAATTACACTGTGACTAAGAAAGAGTTGTTGGCCGTTGTGTATGCTTTTGACAAATTCCGTCTCTACTTGGTTTTGAATAAGACCATAGTTTACACCGACCATTCCGCATTGAGGTACTTGTTTTCCAAACAAGATGCCAAACCTCGTCTCATCCGTTGGGTCTTGCTTTTGCAAGAATTTGACATAGAGATCAAGGATAAAAAGGGAGTGGAAAATGTGGCGGCCGATCACTTAAGTAGGCTCGAAAACCCTCACCTTGAGGAGTTACAAGAGCATGAAATTAATGATGATTTTCCTGATGAGTTTTTGATGAAGCTTGAAACAGGTCCTTGGTTTGCCGATATTGCTAACTATCTTAGTTCAGGTGCAATTCCAGAAGATATGTTGAAGCAAGAAAGGAGGAAACTTTTTACCGAGGCTAAGCATTATTTTTGGGAAAATCCATTTTTGTTTAAAATTTGTGCAGATGGGATGATTAGGAGGTGTGTGTCGGAATATGAGACCCGACAAATTCTTGATGCTTGTCACCACGGGCCATCCGGTGGACACTATGGACCGTCAGTCACCGGTAAGAAGGTGTATGATGCTGGATTCTATTGGTCGACCGTGTTCAAGGAAGCACAAACTTTGGTAGAGGTTTGTGATGTTTGTCAAAGACAAGGTAACATTTCTAAACGTGATGAAATGCCTCAAAACTTTATTCAGGTATGTGAAGTTTTTGATGTTTGGGGTATTGACTTTGTGGGACCTTTTCCCCCGTCACATAGGAATTTGTATATCCTTGTAGCTGTTGATTATGTTTCAAAATGGGCCGAGGCTAAAGCCTTGCCAACGAATGATGCACGTGTTGTCATTCACTTTTTAAAACAGCTTTTCTGTAGGTTTGGAATGCCCAAGGCCTTAATCAGTGATCGCGGAAGTCATTTCGCGAATCATCAACTCGCTAAGGTGCTAAAGAGGTACGGTGTCAATCACCGCTTTTCAACCTCTTACCACCCGCAAACGAGTGGCCAAGTTGAAAATACGAACCAGGCATTGAAAAGAATTCTTGAGAAGACCGTAGGAGATAACCCGAAGTCTTGAGAATACGTGCCGAACCTTTAAAGTAGCAGTTTTAGTTGTTTTTTTTATTGTCCCCATATCTAGTTTTTAGATGCTATAAATACGGGTTCCTAAAATACGATTAAGTATCGGGATAAAGGAGTCGGATTCAAGAAAGAGTATTGTTATTTGTCAACTTTCCACTTTGTCTCCATGCATTATCTACTTTTTTTATCATAATTTTTTAATATGATTTTGACACTTCATTGATGATGTTTGGACAACAGAATAGTTAGACTTTGAATTTCTATTCAAATATCTCATTATAATATATTGGGAGTTATCATTGTTTTCCCAACTTACAAGTTATGCAAGATACCAACGTAGGTGTTTGTTTAATAGTGAAATGTTTATCTGTTACGAATGATATTTCTTAATCATGTTTATTTGTTTGCTAGTCTAAAACAATGGAAACTTTTGTGAATGATCGTGGTAAGACTGGTGACTTTCCGGATCCGAATGTATGCTATTGGGATGAGTTTGGCACGACAAAGGTAACGGCAATGGTGTTACAAGTAATGACAAAGTTTTGTAAGCTACCTTTGTCGTGCCGACTTCGTCACAATAGCATACATTCGGATTTTGAAAGGTATCGGTCTTACCAAGGAGATTCACAAAAGTTTCCACTGTCTTCGACTAGCAAAAAACTAAACATGATTAAGAAATATCATTCCTACAAATAGTTAGACATTTCACTATTAAACAAATACGTACCGTTGGTGTCCTACTTAACTTGTAGGTTGGGAAACCAACGATAAACCTCGATATATTATAATGAGATATCTGCATAAAAATCCAAAGTCTAACTATTATGTTGTTTCAAACATCATAAATGAAATGTAAAAGTCATATAAAAAGTATAATAAAAAAATTAAATTTTGCATGAAGACAAAGTGGAAAATTGGCGACTAACAATACTCTTCAAATGTTTCTCGACTAATCCGACTCTTTTATACCAATATATAATCCTGCAGAATTTAGGAACCCATATCATTAATAACATCTAAAAACCAACATAGGGAAAATAAAAATAAACAACTAAAATTGCTACCTTAGAGGTTCGACATGTAGAAGGTCGGAATCGGAAATGGCAAAACCGATACAACTAATATTTGGCTGTTGTAATTTTAATATTTGGCTGTTATGATTTTAAAAATTAACAGTAATCCAAACTCCCCTTTAATCCATCATTGTTAGTTATGACGGTCAAGAATAAAGGACCCACCAAAGATCTAATAAATAAACCATACATCATAAGGAAATAATGTCATTCCTTCATAGTACTTATAATCATCAACTAAAAGCAACTAGACTAATGCCCGCACAACGAAGGTGTGCACTTACACGATTATGTCGATGAGATTGAATTGAGTATTGATTGAATCTTGCTTGGTGTTTTAATAGGCTGCTTGTTAAAACACGAAGCAAGATTATATCAATACCCAATTCAACCTCATCGACGTAATCAGTAAGTGCACATCTTTGTCGTGCAGGGATTAGGTCTAGATATATAAAGAGATACAAAAACCTTAAATCATAATATATTTTTGTTTTTGATAGACGATAAGAATGAGAGGAAAGAAGTAGGGATAACTGCATAAAATAAAAATGATCTTTCGACCAATTCACAAAAATAACATTGACCTTTAAAAGTTTTACTTTTTTGAAATGAACTTTCATTTATTCCCGAAAATAGTAACATTTGACAAGCGTACATGATGACATGGACATTTTTTGATTATGTGACATTTTTTAATGACCTGATCACTTTATAATGTAACACCCCAAAGTTTTTAAGGTAAAGAAATTAACCCTTTTACAGTTTTGAGATTAAAATAATTTTCTAGTATTTTATTTTTGGATATGGGGTTAATTTAATAGAACTTTAGTGGATAGAGGGTAAAATACCCATTAATTTTAAGAAAGGGGTGTGGCATCTTGAGGATGTGCTAGCCATCCTACCCTCCCTTATTCACCATTCCACCATCATTTTTCCAAGCTTCTCAAGTCTTCTTCTTCTTCTTGTTTCCATCAAATCAAATTGTAATTTCCTCTAATTCAAGGATAAAAATAATAATAATAATCTTCAATAAGCAAAATTGAAAACTTAGGGTTTGTATATGGTGGTGGCCGAATTTTAGAAGAAGATAAGAGGAAGAAATTGTGATTTAGAAACCCAAATCTTTATCTTCCATTCTTGAGGTATTGATTTCCTTAACCTAGTTCTAATCTTTATTTTTATGAATTAGGGTTCTTGAGAGGTTCAATTTGGGGGTTTTTGTTAGTAATGGGTTTTTATATGATTTTCCCCCAAATTCTTGTATATTATGAGTTAGTTATTGAGTTGCTTATTGAAATTTATTATAATGAGAATAATGGAAGTGAAATTCCAAATATGACAATGGTGATTTTGCTAGTCAAGTGAAGTAATGTTGATGATGAATGATGATTTCTTGAATTAATATGAGAATTTTTGTAAGTAAGCAACTCAATGACTTATTGGGGTGATTAGAGGTTAGAAATGCTAGTAAATGTTTAGTTTGGCTATGTTGAAATAGCTAGGAATGTGAATATTGCCTTATATGAGTATTATGATATCTTAAGAGGTTGAAAGCTTGAAATTGTTGCTATTGCGGTTATCTTGGTGTTGTTGTGTCGCGAAGGAGGTGAGTATACTTGCATATCTTTGTATATTCATCGGGTCAATTACCATTCATGTTGAGTGAGTCCATGGTGGTAATTGATTTGGCGTTAAGTCCCATGTTTATGGTTGAGTTTGATTACAGACCTAATTGGTGGCCATAGGCTCATGTGGAGCATTTGTTATTGTTATTTTTTTTTTATTGTGATTGTAATCATTTGCTTATATGGATCTATGTAATGCCTAACCCAAGGGTGAGTATTATGGATATGACACGACGGTGTCATAGTCCATATGCAACAGTCCCTTGAGCATTGCCCTCCTTTGTTTATACGATTATATGCAAGCATATTCACTAAACATTTGCTTACCTTTTAGTTGTTTACCTTTTTGATTTAGGTAGTTCCGGAAGAAGGAACTAGGTTGAAGTTGCTAGTCGAATTTGGTAGGTATTTGGCTATTCATGGAAGAATGGCATATTTTGATTTGAGACTTAGACATCCCTCTTGACTTTGGCTCATGGTACATTTTGGTAGTTAGTGGTTATGTCTTGGTAAATTTATGTAAATGGTCATGTACATGACTTATGAATTGGCAAAGCTTGTCTATTTTGAGTTGAAAGATGTCAAAATGGATAATCGACCCATATGGTTGGGTAGTCGACTGTGGATCAAATGGATTTGGTAAATATGTTTGTTTACATGTCAACTACTTGCTTGCATTTCTGGAATGTAATTTACGTTAAGTTTTGGTTTGAGATTCGAAGGTTTTTGGTTTGATTAAAAGTTGAACAAAATTTGGTGTTGCTGAACTATGGGTCACTGCGGCGCAGTGGGGGTGTGTAACACCCCGACAGCGGCCGAAAACTCGGGATGTAAGATAAAGCACACGCGCACATGGATGTTACATAGGAATACTAAATGAGTGCATAACTTAAGCATAAACAGTCAATTTCATAATTTAGATAGCAAAATAGAAGTCATCTCACACAAATTCAACCAAGCATTCAAATAAAAGTACGATAAGTTCCCACGCAGGGGAAACGGTTAGGCATATTGCCAACAAGCATAACCAGAGCATGCAAACATCAAAACCTAGCCTGCAGTCTGCTAAGAGTCCCATGCTACCAATCCTAGCCACGAATAGCTTGATTTCCTGAAAGGAATACTTAAACGTGTCAACACAAAGGTTGATGAGTTCATAGGTTTGAGTATATAAACAAGTTGTATAAAAGCGTTTTATGCCGTCAATAGAATACAAGTATAAAGTAGTATGTAGTGGCTAGTGACCAACTTGTAGATAAGTAAGCGAGCACACACAATCCTTAACAGGACCAGCTAATATGTATAATGCGAGCACACACAATCCTCAATAGGACCGGCTATATGAATAGGCGAGCACACACAATCCTTAACAGGACCGGCTAATATGTATAATGCGAGCACACACAATCCTTAACAGGACCGGCTGATATGTATAATGCGAGCACACACAATCCTCAACAGGACCGGCTATATGAATAAGCGAGCACACACAATCCTTAACAGGACCGGCTAATATGTATAATGCGAGCACACACAATCCTCAACAGGACCGGCTATATGAATAAGCGAGCACACACAATCCTTAACAGGACCGGCTAACATGTATCAAGTAGTCAGATAGCCATAGAGTAGTAAAAGCGGTTATGACATGTATAAAAGCATAAGTAGTATTCCTTTCACCCCAAAATGTAAGTAAGGAAAAAGGGGCTACGAAGACTCACAGTGATCTGCTACAAGCGTAGTTTATAAGCACAGAGTATGAGCACAGATATAAGTAAGATATATCTATTGAATCCAAGTATGTCTTGACGTCAACCTAATCACAAGTTATTGAGCATAGATGAATACATGTATTAGTTCTTGTGATAAATTATTCACTGAGTGGTCCTTGATGAACTGATGATTTGGTCCCTTAAAGATCTTTGAACGTTTGACTCAAAAGTGTTTTACATAAACTAGACTCGAAATGAACGTCTTTGAACTCACACATAAGTACTTATCGTAATAATGAGTTGTATGTGCATTTAGTAATGAACTTTAGTCTTTAGAATCTCAAATCAATTAGTCATAGAACTCGTACTTTGATGATCAAGATAGAACATGCCTTTGTATCTTCAATTAGATTTGCCTAATGTACGTTGCTTTAGATCGATTCAAGAACTAGCTTTGATGATAGTACGTAGCCTTTGATGTCTTTAATCGAATGAGAAAGATGTTATGAACTTGGTTTGGTGTTAGATGATCAAGTACGGTGTGTTATAGAACATGTATATGTTGATTCTAGGTTGCACAAAGTTGTTTTAGGGTTTGTAGTTGCAAGATCGTCCCATATGCCACTGCTCAAGATAGTCTTAGAAGCCTGCTCAGGATCGTCCTAGATGCTTGGGTTCAAGATCGTCCCTCAGGTTAAGTGTCAAGATCGTCCCATAAGCCACTGCTCAAGATCGTCTTAGAAGCCTGCTTAGGATCGTCCTAGATGCTTGGGTTCAAGATCATCCCTCAAGACCGTCCTACAAGACCGTCCCAGTTGTCTTAGCTCAAGGTCGTTTTAGGTTTCAAAATCTAGGAGAAGTGCACAAGATCGTTTCAGCTTACGAGTTATTCAAGATCGTTTCAAGGTTTTTAGAGGGCAAGATCGTCCTAGGTACCCAAGACTAAGAACAAGTACGAGATCAATTGATTGAACAATTGTTTGAGCTAAACCAATCCAAAGGATCGGTTACCCATTAAACGTTCCAACTACATCACAACATCACACAAGAACAAACGAGCAAGAACCAAGAATCAAGAGACTGCCAGGACAATCTTGAGGACCAAGATCGTTCCAACCTCAAAACGAGCTGAACAACGACCAAATTCTAACACGAAGATCTAGACCGATTCCGGGACTTATTAGAACATCAAACTTGTACATATATACATAATAACACTAACGATTAACACTTTTAACGATTTCAAGACCATCTATAACATGATTAAGGTGTGGCACATCAAAAACAAGTTTTCCCTTATTTTCAAAAATGGGTTTTGTAGATTAAAGCATGTTATGACTCAAATTTGTTCACAAAAAGGTTACTAAACACATTTAGACACAAACCCATTAACTATTAACACGTTTTTCATATCAAAATTGGACCAAATCATCAAGAACATAAACTTGAAAAAGTACACTTTTATTTTGATCAAAAACTCAAAATTTGTTGTTGTTACCTGAAATTTGGTGCTAGAAATATGTTTTGATTATTACAAGGAAACTAAAAGTACAAACAATTTTGGTTTAATAATCCAAAATCAAGAGATGAATTTTGTGTGTGAAAATGGTTGCTGCAAGTGTGTGTTTTAGAGAGAGAGAGGTGAGATGAAAAAGATGGAAGAATGAGTTTCTCTCTCTAAGATCTTCTATTTATAGGTTTCCAATATTAAATGAACCTAATAAATGTAGGGACTATTTGTGAACAATTTTGGACTAGAACTTCCTTAAATACGATCGTTTACGACTCGAAATCTAGTATTTTGTCATAATAAATCATAAACTCGTCTTATAATTCAAGATTTAAGATTGAATTGACCTTCAAGTGAGCATATATCTTAAGTCTAAAGCACGTCAAGAACTTCGATAAAATTTGTGGATTTTATTTACTACATATCTAAGACGGTTGTTACAGGGTGGTTTTGCCCACTGCGGCGCAGTAGAAATTTATGGGTCTCGGGGTGCTTTTGTCCCACTGCGGCGCAGTGGGGGTTGCATCCACCCACTGCGACGCAGTGGGTAAGTAAAAAAATAAAAATTTTTTTCTCGTTTCTTTTATATATCGAGTCTTGTCGATTCATATAACTACTAGAAAATAGAAAGGACCTTTCGACCAATTTACGAAAATAGCAGTGACTTTTAAAAGTTTTACTTTTTAGCAATAAACTCTCATTTATTGTCGGATTACTCTAACACCGACGACGGCGGTGTTGGAGGTGGAGGTGGTTTCTTACCGATTTCTTCAACTAAATTAAAAACCGCCAGCGGTCTGTTCGAGTTCGAGCTAACCTCTGGACCCCCGCTATCTGAATCTATGTCATCTGTTGACGAACTATTCTTAAATGGCCCAGATCCGGCCTCTTAACTATCGTCTCACCATGAACATCCTCAGGATATCCCTCCGACTAAAACGACGGTGTTTTAGCATCTAGCTTTAGAGAATTTTAATCTCGAGATGGACGAAGAAAAGCTAGATCTATGTCTCATTTAAGATCTTCATACATAGCTTTTCAGATTTTCAATGCTTGAAATAGAAAGAGACTCAACAGAAATCAATAAAATCAAGCTGAATTAGCTTTAGAAGAAAATGACGAGAAGAAATACCTTGCCGGAACCGAAATTGAAACGGAGCCATGTCATTTTTTGGGTGGAAATGACACGGGTGATAAAAATTACATAATAAATATATAATAAATAATGTCATGTCATAAAAAAATGCCACATAATTAATAAATGTCCACTTCATCATGTACACGTGTCAAATGTTACTATTTTCGGGAATAAATGAAAGTTCATTGCTATATATTAAAACTTTTAAAGGTCATTATTATTTTCGTGAACTGGTCGAAAGGTGTTTTCTATATTCTACGGTTATCTCAAAGAAGTATATAAAACACTAGCTTTATAACATCTTATGTTATACACGGGGACTCTTTTTAATTATATGGGAAAGTGGATATAAGGTTTTCTCATATCTCAATATGAATATGAGACCTTTATTATATTTACATTTTAATATATTTTGTAAAATCAATAATTGGGTCTCATGTATTTTTAATTGATTAACATATTAAGATGTGAAATTTTCCCATCTAAGCTTAGATCTAAGACAACAAAATATTCACCTCTCTTAATTATATTGTTTCAAACCAAGTCAACTTATGAGGTCTAGCTATTTTTTAGTTGAGTTTGATATTGGTGTACCTTAGGATGAACCATGGAATAGTTTCACCTGGAAGTCAATATCTTGAGTTTAAGTCTTGACAAGAGTATTTGCTTCGATGTGGTTTTTATCAGGGGATCCGCTCATCTAGAGGCTTTCTAGCGTAGATTTAGTCAACACAACGTTTGTTAAATGTATCAACGTGCGTTTATAGTTATTTTGAGTACAATAAGTATGCTATTAATTACATTGTGATTGAAGTTAACCAAATATTACTGACCTAATCATATTTTATTTATGTGGTTGAAAAATCATTAATATATATTATGCTTTAAATCATGTTTGGGTTGCTAATAAATCAAAACCATATTATTTTTAGGGTTGCAAACGGTTCGGTTCAGTTGGGTTAGCTAGAAATTTTGAAACATGTTTTCGGTTTCTGTTAGCTTAGAATTTTGAACCATTTTTTTTCCAGTTACCCGAATACATTGATTTATTTTGGTTTGATTTTTGATTAACCATTTATTAAAGTCATGTTAATATAAAGTTTAAGTTTTCAATTATAATAGTCAATTTCTATCCTAATTAATAAATTTTTCTATGTATAATAGTCATAAAATTACATTAGAATTTTGTTCTATAAATAAAATATACATTACATCTAATTTTGAAATACTTTTTTCTAAAGTTATATTTATGCAATGCAAGTATATTTAAGAATATTATTACTTACTATGTCCTTTATATGATGCAATGCAAGTTTCTATTTAAGAATATTATTGTTTACTATGTCCTTTATATGATATTACTAATATTTTTGATAAATATTTTTAAACAAAGTTAACAACTTTTATTATAAAGATGTTGCATGCATAAAAAAGTTATCAAGAATATCCAAAGCTAATCATAAATTGCGAAAGAAACTTAGCAAAATTGTTAGAATTTTAGGGAGCAAATATAACAAGTTAGCTAAATATTATGTAAATGATGTATTCATGTAATATATATATGTGTAAATATACATAAGGGTGAGATATTTTGAGACCACCTCTTATTTTAGGACCAATTAGGACCATTCATTTTTGTACACCATCATGATCTACTACGATATACAAGACTTTTTTGTAAAAACACTAAGACTTTCCAGCGACGGGCCCACCAGAAAATCATGTGTAAGTTAAATTACACATGTGTAAGTTACTTATAGTAACTTACAGTAACTTATAGTAACTTACACATGTGTAATTTAACTTACACATGATTTTCTGGTGGGCCCGTCACCGGAAAGTGTTAGTGTTTTTATAAAAAAGTCTTGTATATCGTAGTAAATCATGATGGTGGTGTGTAACTTACCAAAATCAATTGTCATTTTTTGGACTTTTTTTAGTTGGTCTCAAATTATCTTTCCCCAATATACATATACGAGTATATGATTATATGTAGGCATATATCAAAATTCGATTCGATTAACCGCTGGTAATGAATATTAAAAATCGTAACCGAACCGTTATACATCGGTTGTCTGGTTTGCGGTTTTTTCTAGTTTTTTCGGTTTTGGCTTATTCGGTTTCGGATCACACAGTTCAGATCAGATTTTCGGTTTTCCAGTTCATTTTTTACACCCCTAATTATTTTTTCTACAAAGTTATATAAATGGGTAAAATATGGCTAAGTTGAATATAAATAAAACCAAAGACTAGAGAATGCGAAAGCCTATTATGACCTTTATGTACCAAATTGTTTAGCCATTACTAACTCGTGTCCAACTCGATTCGATATGTTTCACTCCTTTTTTTTGGTTATAGTTGTCCAATATTTCTGTTAGTAATTAAAATGGATGCATCACTCCTCCATTTCTAAATGTGGCGTCATCTGGCTCATGTTATTTCTATAAGAGTAGGTCTCATTCTCATTATCTCATCTTATTTCAATATCTTTTATAAGCCGAGTTTAATTAATATTTCATTGTTTTATGTCTAACCTAATTGATCATATATAAGTGGTCATATAATTACTCTGAAATATTTTCGCAATTTCAACATTATAACCTATTTAAGTAGATTTCGCGTGAATAGTAACTTTTTTGTCCATATCTCCAGTATTAAATTAAATATAATCTTTGTCAAACAAGAATTAAAAGTGAGGATTGGTGGAGTGGTTTGTGGCTTTGCTTGAGGAGTGAGAGGTCATGAGTTTGAAACCTTTCCATCTTTTCTATTTTCAGTTTTTTTTTTTTATATTTTGCACTCTACCCCCTTCTTTTCTTTTTATTTTTTTCTGCCCCTTTCTTCTTTTTTTTCTTTTTTCTTTCTACCAATACTGTTTTCTTTTTATAATTTTAACTCCCTAACTTTATATAATTTATGTTTTCTTTTTTTTTTATAATTTTTTAACATTTGTTTTTTATACGTTTTCCTACACTTCACATTTTATTCTTATATAACTTTTTAAAATGTTATATATTTTATAAAAATACTATATATTTTCTTTTTTTATCCTATTTTTTCTTTCTTTGTTACATTATATATTCGTATAAACATTTGGTGTCTTTATTAACTTTTTCATTTCATTTCCGTATTCCCTTTTGTTTTTTGTTTTTTTTTTTTGCTATCTTTTGATTTTCTTGGTTTTAGTATATTACTTTCGTGTTTTTTTTTCTTTTAACATTTGGTTATCATTGGCCAATGACCGGGCATCATGCAGCGTGATGAGCATGTTTACCGAAATACCGATACAGTACCGATAGGTATTCGGTACGGTACTCGGTATTGGGTATTTAGCTTAATTGGGTTCGGGATTAATCGGTACGGTACCGGTACGAAATTGAGAAACCGAATAAGAGTTTTATAATAAAGGGGAATATGGATCGACCATGCAAAGAGATCTGCATCTCATCATATGATCAGAATATGGAGGGGTTTTTTAGTTTCCAAAACCTTGGCAACTTTCATTCTTCCTTTCTCTTTTATAGCAATCATCTGATTTCGCATATCCCTAAAATCTCAAACACAAAAAAATCAATGATATACAGCGCATTCATATACATCTCTACTTCTATAGTATCATCAATTTATCATGGTTTCATCATCATCACCGGCCATGTATATATCTCAAGTAACTTAATTTTTTTATATGTTGTCAAATCAATTTTAGTAGTTAAATTGAAAGTTTCAGTGCTATTTTTTCATATCTTTTAAAATGAATTAACATTTAAATGGAGTTCATTGTAATTAATATAATAGGCGCTATTTTGTATGCTTTTCTATTCTGTTCGATCTTTCTATACATGATAATTGATAATCATGGTTGTATTGATGATGTACTTTCTTTATAGGATGAAGACACATTTGTTGATGATACTCCTTTTGTTCACATGGATGAGGATGACAACATTGAGAAAGAGGAACCACGTCAAACGGGCTCGAAACGAAAACGAACAGCAAAAGCAATACCTTCACAAACTCAACCTAAAAAGCGAGCTGGAAAAAAGAGAGCACCGTGTTGGAAACACTTTGATGAAGTGACTGTTGTAGAAGATGACGGGTTTGAACGAGCGTGTGGAAATTGCAAATATTGTGGAATAGTTATCAAGGCTGATTCATAGTTAAATGGTACGTCCGGACTTAAAAGACATGCTTCTCTTTGTTCTAAGAATCCTGATGTTATTGCTAGGAAAAAACAACATAATCTAGTATTTAAAAATAATGCTAATGGAGAATCTAGTGTCACGGTTTGGAGACATGATGAAAATGAAATCAAAAAGGCCCAGCTTGACTTTTTTGTTTGTGCGGAAATACCATTTAAGCTTGTAGAACATTGGGCATTTGTTAGGTTAATTAATGCTTGCAATGGGAAAGTTAAGTTACCTTTGCGGCATAAACTTTCTAAGGATATTGTCAAATATTATCTAGATGAAAAACAAAAGTTGTATTATTACTTGAGTAACCCAAATATTACCATTAGCTTGACTACTGATACATGGACTTCATCTTGTCAAGGGGTGAACTACATGGTCCTCACGGGGTATTTCATAGATGATGATTGGATTATGCATAAGAAAATTATTAATTTTAGACCCATTGATAGTCATAAGGGTAATGACATTGGTAGTGAATTGATGGAATGCATTAGAAGTTGGGGTATAAAGAACATCATGACTATGACCGTTGATAATGCAAAAACTAATGACACGGCAATAACATATGTGTTATCCAAACTAGAGAATAAGTATGAAGATGGTAAACATTTCCACATTAGGTGTATGGCACATATAATTAACCTAATTGTGAAAGAAGCTTTGAGTCATGAAAACTATCATTTTGAATGTATTCAAAAAGCGGTTAGATATATAAGACATTCAACCCAAAGGATTAAAAAGTTCAAAGATTGCATGAAAGAAGAAATGGTTGAATCGGAAAAGTTTTTGTGTGGTGATTGTCCAACTAGGTGGAATTCCACCTATGAAATGTTGAAAAGGGTCGTGGAGTTGAAGGACATATTTTTCAGGTATGAAGGTGTCGATAATAATTATGAACGTGATTTAGATAGAGTTCCAGGTCATGAAGATTTTGGTGCTGCAAGAGAAATTGTTCAATTTCTAGAGAAATTTAAGGATAAGACTCTAGCAATATCAGTATCTACAAAACCTATAGCTCATACATTTTTTGGTGAAATCTTGGATATAGATGACCATCTACGTTAGTGGGAGAGCATGGTTGGTTTTTGTCTTCTGGACAAGTCAATGAAACAAAAATATGTTAGGTATTGGGGCAAGTTAGATAAGCTCAATGACTTTATGTACTTTGCTGTTCTCTTGGATCCAACTTTGAAAAAATTCTTCATAAGACATTGTTTCAGAAGTATCGTTATCAATACCATGAACAAGGATAAGCCATTGGGTAAGGTTGAAATTGACAAAAGGGTGAGTGCTATGTTGGTAGATCATGAGAATAGGATGGATAAGTTGTTCAAGGTCTATGAGGAAAGGTTTTCCAAATATGTGATAATCCAGGTTCTCAAGAAACAACTAATCAACAAGATGTTGTTATGGGTCAAGGGAATGGTTTCGTCTCTAGGTTTCGTTTGGAAGAAGATAGCCTCGATTTTGATAGTGAAACGAAATTACAAAGGTACCTAAAAGAACCGAAGTTGAATTGGACTCCCTCATATGACATTCTTAAGTGGTGGAAGCAAAATGAGGGCCGTTTCCCAATTGTAGCTCGGATGGCTAAAGGTAAATTACTTTCCTTTTCATGTTACTGTTGATATATATACTCTTTCAAGACTTATTGTTCCTTTAAGTTGTGCTTTTCCAACTGAAAAACAAGCTCCAATCTATGTCATACTAGATTGACTCTGAATTGTTTTAGCTAAAACAAGCTGCCTTGTTTCAATATGGCTTACTGTTAGATATATACTGGTTTAAGACTTATTTAACTTGACTTGTTTCGAGCTGCATTTGAAAGAAATCTATTTCTGCTCTAAACTTTATGTTGTTACAGTGTTATGGTTCATTGATATTCTACACTTGTTAGATATATTGGCAATACAAATTTCTACCGTGGCATCCGAGTTGGCGTTTAATACTCGTGGTCGTGTACTTGGCCCGTATAGAACAAGATTGTTACCACAAATAGTGGAAGCTTTGATTTGCACCAAAGATTGGGTGAAAAGGTAAGCTAAGCCTATATTTGAAGATGAATTAATGGATATATTAAATGACGACGACATTGCAATGAGTAAAGTTTAAGTCATACTTTTTTTTTGTTTTTAGTATATGTATATGTTTGTGCATCAAATAATACGAAGTAGGCAATTAATTTTATTTTTTTTGGTCTATAGAGATGGAAGAGGCTCTCAACAAGCAAAACAAAAAAGGAAAAGAGAAATTGACCCCTGAAGCTTAGGTGCATTTGTGATTGAAAACTTTTGTTTCTGAATGGGTCGATTGCATTCCATGTTTAGCTGCAAGTCTCGTGTTTTTCTGCAAATACTTCTGTTTGCTCCAATTGTTTGCTACGTACTTTGCTACAACTGTTTACTACAAGCATTTTCATTGTTTGTTGAATAGTGATGACTCTCATGTATGACACTTAATATATGTCATGATTTTTGCTAAGTAGTTTGCTGCAAGTCATGTTTTATGTCATGTATCTTTTGTTTTGAAATTATGTCATGTTTTATCACTTTTCATTTGCTGTAAAAACCTTCTTTTATTATGTATAAACCTTGTTACTTTCCTGTTAGTGTTAATATATGTACAAGCTTTGTAGCACAGGTTACCTTTGGTGAAACTTCGGTATTTAATCGGTACAAAACCAAAATACCGGTACCGATACCATATCCATATAATCGGTACGGTATTCGGTTCTCGCTTTGATCCTTTTTCGGTATCGGGATTAATCGGGATGGTATCAGTTCGGTACGGTACAGGTCGATCTCATCCCTAATCACGCTAGTAAAGACATATTCACCTAATCGGAATCGAAGAATTTTAAAAAAGTTGAATAAAACCCGATCCAATCTGAATCAACCATACCCGATTGTAAGTTATCCATGGATTGTAAGATCCACTTCCTACGCTCCACTTTATCGGTCATCCCACCGTTTCATGAATTCACCAACACACACCTTAATTTCCCTTATTTCATAAATCCCACCACCCCCCTTTGATAACTATAAAATCCATACCTCATGGATCTAATCGCCACCCATTCCCACTCTCACCCTTCCTTCACGCGCCCTTATCTCCACTTTTTCCTCCTTTATACATCACCACGCTCTCCAAAGCGCGTGACCCAACCTCTCTCTGATAAAGAATTTTTACCCTAGTAGTCATCTTCTGAACTTCCAATAGCCCCCCCCCCCTTTCCCTTCTTAATATCGATCGAACCCCTCTCCATCATGCGCCATCTCCGACTCTTATTTTCCGATTTTGTTGTAATACGTCGTCGTTTTGTTGATGCCCGATTTTAGATCTTCTTGGTAACCTCCTCTCTCTCTAATTTATCTTTTTGTTTAAATTTATTATTGTTTAGATCTGTATATTATATATTTATTTTTATGTAGATCTGATTATTTTCTGTATTATGAATATATATATATGTGTGTGTGTGTGTGTATCATATTTCAATAGATCTGGATTTTGATGTATAAAAGATGCGTTCTTTTTAGTTTTTCTGAATTTTATATTTATAAAGTTTATGTATTCATAAATTTTATATATATTATATATATATTTATTTATTTATATATCAATATAGAAACAGCTTATAAATTTATTTGTAATTTGTATTTTGATATAAAAAAGCTTATAAATGGCATATGGATATTGTAATAGATCTATAAATCTAACAATATAACATTATTATTATTATTATTATTATTGTTATTTCAAAAGGCTTATTTTTTTACCTGTGTTTTGTATTTTGACATAGGAAAATCTTATTAGTTATATTAATAGATCTATGAATTTGATGGATAAAAGTTTTTTTTTTTTTTTTTTTTTTTTTTTTTCTTATGAAGTTTGATATTTATAAGTTTTCATAACATATAAACTTATCCTTTTTGTTTTATCTTTTGTATTTTAAGTAAAAAAGGAATATGTATGTATATATTGTATAGATCTATTAGTTTGAAGCATAATAGATGTTTTATTGATTTTTTTTTTTTAATGAAATTTGATTTTTCCAGAGATAAAAAAGATGGATCCTAATGATATTGTTGGCAAGGCGAAAGAGGATGCTTCTCTTCCTAAAGGTTTGTTAATCTAATTGTTTATTTAAGTATTTGTTCATTTATTTATTTAATCAGTAATTTACATATGGAACTAATCAATAATTTTTATGGTTGGATTCTGTCGTTAATATTTTGGATAACATGTAAAATTTTCTATGTATATGTTCAGCTAATCTGTTAATGATTGCTCGTAAAGTTCGTGACGTTTGAGAAATTTTTTGTCGTATATCGTTTTAACTTTTTCCGTCGCGTGATTGTATGGTTATTTTCCGTTTCTTCTACGTATCAATGATGTATGCATGAAGTCGAGTCCTTTAGACGTATAAATTAGTTTTTTTTGCTGGGTAAACTCCGAGCATGGATCAGGATTACTTGTTTGGTCTATCTGTCAATGGAGATTACTTAAATGCTAAAGTAAAGGTTTTTTTCAAATTTGCAGCTACTATGACCAAGATTATTAAGGAAATGTTACCTCCAGATGTACGTGTTGCAAGAGATACTCAAGATCTATTGATTGAATGTTGTGTAGGTGAGATTATCTTCATTTTCCAATTTAAACGACTTCATGATGATATATAGGAGTGTCTTCTCTGTGTCTTTGGAGTTCATGGTTTCCAATTTAATATTTTGCGTTGCTCGTCTTGTACGTAGGATTCTGTAATGGCTGTCTTGTGATCTATCATTGTTTGCTGTTTATATTTGTGTATTTACAGATATCTAACATGAACTCCGTTCTTTATTATATTGCAGAGTTTATCAATCTTGTTTCGTCAGAGTCGAATGAAGTGTGTGGCAGGGATGATAAGAAAACAATTGCACCAGAGCATGTACTTAAGGCGTTAGAGGTTTGTTATTCATGCAAGTAACTTTGTTCTCGTTCTATTTTCCGTATTTTGACTCGGGACTCGCATGTTCAGGGTTTGTGAAGGCAGTATTGACCCATTTACAGTTATGAGTTATAGATTTAGCTTTTATGTTATATCATTTTTAACGGGTCAATAAGGTAAATTTTTTTAAAACCTAACGAATAACTGAGTAAGTAGATTGGTCAATTTGGTCCAACATTGTTAACGCCTTTAATATAATATGCTCAATATGTAATGTGTTTGTAATGATATTATAGACCAAGTATTTTTGCCAAAATAGAAGGTTTTTGACAAACTGTTTTTCGTCCAATATAACACCACCACCCAACCTAATTTTTGTACAATAAATCTATTTATCGTCTTCTGTCGTCAATTTCATGACAATATTTGGACATAATTCTTGCATTCTTGTTTAGATTATTATCACCTATCTGTGGTTTTTGTTCTTCATACTTTGGTTGACATACCGAGACCTTTACCATATAGAGTGATTTGTTTCAGTTTTGCTGTTGTATCTTGATCCACTTGTTACTTGTCATATTACTCTTCCCGTTGTTCATTAATGTGATTATGCTACCTTTTCAGGTTCTTGGTTTTGGGGAATACATAGAAGACGTATATGCTGCATACGAACAACACAAACTTGAAACACTGGTACTTTATTTATTTGTGCAGGATACAATTGTGTTTTGTCATCAAATGTATCAATTTTGGAACCATATATATTTTACTTTGAATGACAAATTTGGGTCAGCGACATATTTGGAACTATATATTGATGAACAAGTTAAATCCAGTTTTTTGGTATCTTCAAGGCATCAAGCCAGCAAAATGGAAAATAAACTGAAGTTAAAATATGGGTCAAACTAGATAAAAGTTACACATTGTTAATAAAGACTGAATGTTTCTAGAAAAAAAGGTTCTGAATAAGTCCAACTCGGTACCCCAATTTGCCTGACTCACCCATCTTGCTATTTCAAGTCTGGTATGTTTACCTTGGATGTAGGAGATTCCTTACATTATTAATTTACTTGCCAGGACACTCCGAAAGGTGGAAAGTTGTCCTCAAATGGAGCTTCTATGACTGAAGAAGAAGCATTAGCAGAACAACAGAGGATGTTTGCAGAGGCACGTGCCAGAATGAACGGTGTTGGAACCGCTTCCAAACCACCAGAAGCAGATCCTAGTTTGGAAGCCGACTCTTAGTCTCTTAGGACCCGTCTTAGTTAAGCTTTAAATAGGCAGTTAAGCTTCCTTAGCTCTTCTCTTTCTTTATCCTATGTACAAAGTCCCACCCGATCTAGTTTTTTAATTTACCAGTTTGAATGTTAGTTTAACCCTCCCTCCGCAACTCCTAATTTGTCTATATGTTTGCTGTAATTAGTATGATTGTAGCAGAATATGTTGGTAGATTTTTTCATTTCTAGAAATATTGATAGGGAATGAAATGGAAGGGTAGTTGCCTTAAACTTTTGTTAGTCTCAAGTAGCTTCTACAAGCTTTTTGTTTATGCAGTTTTTATATTCTACGTTTGTGGTGAATCGAAACTATTTCGTTTGACCTTTTGTTTAGACGATTGGATTCGTTGAGTTTTAATCTTGGCTATCAAAGTTGTCTGATCCTGATAGCTTGGTAGTTACTGATGGAGTAATGGTCTATACTTTAATTCAATGGAGTAATTGTTACTCATCCTGATAGCTATCAAAGCTGTCTGATCCTGATAGCTTGTTGACTTTTTCTATATCTTAGTTATCATCTTCATCCTTTACTTTGAACTTGACAAGCCAACAACATTTGTAATGCTACTCCTTGATATCACATTAACACTACAAAATTATTGTACTTGGATGTAAAACGTACATACAGTGATGCGGATACCTTTTGTTACACTAACAAACAAACTTCTATGAACAAAGTTTACAAATATGGTCCAATAAAACATTAAGAAAGAATGAACAAAGGAAAATAAAAATAATAACCTATTAGTCTAACTCAGTGTGTAAAATCTGTAAAAGTTTGTAAAAGTCGATCTTGTATTCTAAGTCTAATAAATTTTAAGAATCTTAATGTAAATCGTGTGGTTGTAGATGATATTTGTTAAGATTTTAAAGGGCCTTTACAAATCAGGGCCTAAGATATAGAAAAAGTTATGTTTTAAGCTCTATGATTCTTTTTGAAAGGAATAAATAGCGAATAACATGCTGGTTCGACTCTTGACAACGCGCTAAAGAGTTTGCTTCCCATGTGGTGGATAGCGATAACATTGCTAAGGTCTTCTCACCATATTTACATGGGCAAGATTCAAACTTGAGATCCCCAAGAGGTACTGTAATGTGAAAAACACCCTACACAACAATGCGAAAAATCCCCAGACTATTGGGCCAATACCTAAAAAAAAAAAAAAAACTCAATGATAGTCGTCAAAAATTATCGATGGCTCCAAGTGACTAACATAATTTCTAGCATTCCAAATGAATTGTTCTTGAATTATTATCGTTTACTTTTCTTATGTATCTTAAAATTAATTTTCATTTGTTCTTGAAGTTTCGTTTTTTTAAGTTCCTAAAAAAATTAAATTTGGAGGCTGTTGCACACCTTAAGTATCCTCATTGACAGCCCTGATCCTAAGTTGTTTCTTAAGAAGAAGAAAACACAACTAGAACACAATTGAGTCGAGATTGTTAAATATTTAAAAAAGAAGATTTTGGGATTTTGAGGTTGTAATTTTTACCTTTAAATCTTGGTATATATGATGCAGTTGGTAAGACATTAAGCAAACACTTTGATTTCTATTTCTTGACACATGTTAACCGTTGTTACTTGTGATTCTTTAAATCCCAAATTGAACTAACAAAAAATTTGCTAGTCTATCTATATATGAGTATATGTAGGTATATGGTTAAGGGGTATTATCATAAGGTTGTGAGTTTGACTTTTGAAAGTGACATATCCTGTAAGGTCATTTTAGTAGTCAGGAACATGGTCAGAATACTTGTGTCTATCTTGTTCGAAATGTGTAAGGGATTAGGGAGAGGTTGTGCAATTAATTTGACATGTAAGTCTATGGTTATAGTTGAAGGGTTATTGTTGTTTTAAATGTAAGATGTGTAGTTGTGTGGATATAAAATTACAAAGGCAGGGGTGGGGAGACATGAGGTCCCAATTAATTAGGTTTGCCGTTTGCGCTCCCATTTTGACATGAGTATCTCATAATGATCTTTGACATGAGTATCTCATAATGATTCCAATAGAGTTGGTTGCTCCATTTCCATTAATTTAAGTTTTACATTAGAATTTTAGATACGAAAAATAAAGTAATATACATATAAGGTATTTTAATGACCGTTTTTGATCTGAACATCCTAACACATTTAGTTAGAAAAGTTTCGAACTTGAACTTAAAATCTTTTAAGATGAAACAACAAACATCGTTTAATATTACATATTCATCGATATAAATCTGAGAATTTTTGTAAATGACATTTACTTCTAATGGGTGCTGATATATTGTTGTTAAAGAGCTTCTGTGTCAACGGTATCAATTTTATTACGATTTGATAAGAACCGTTATAAAGGTTTAGATATGAACAAAATAACTTACATGGTTTTCGTTTGGTTCAACCTTTTGGAACAACCGCACAAGAGAATGGAGCATATTTTTTCTGAAATGACAAATGTTTGTTGTAGTAATTAGTAGTTTTTTTAAATTAATAATTAAATGTCGATGTTTATATTTGAAGATGAGGGACTTTCGGTGAAGCAAAGCTTCCCACTTTCCTTTTAAACTAGCTTAAGGACCCGGGTGACTACCCGGGTAATATTATGATAATTGCTTATAGTTATATGAGTTGTGATGTAAATACTAAACGTGTAAAACACGTTAACACTGCTTATACATCTATAATAACATACCCTAAAAATTTGTTGCAATATATAAAGAAGCCAAATAGAAAGTCCTCTCAAAAGCAGGAGGAAACTTTGTATGCAAATTTGATAAATTTGAAATTAGTCATATTTTTCTTACTATTTACTTATTCTAAAGAATAAAAAATACAAATAATATACATTTTCGTAAAGGAAAATGATTAATCCTCCTAAACATCTTCCTACAAAATCCTTTAAAAACCTTCAAATCATGATATGTGTACCTTACTGATTCTTCTTTTTAATCCCAACTATTGATTTTGCCATATATCATAATCTTATAGTTCGAAGAATTTTTAAAAAATTTAATTAGGCAGATTAATCATTTCCCGTTCGTAAATAATCATGTACCAACATACCATTGGTTTTGTGTTTTGTCAATGATCTGAATTAGACTGGCATGATGACTGTCAACGCGATATACAGTAATACCAAAAGATAAATTGGTTTATATATATTATAATAATAATAATTATTATTATATAAGATATAAAATTATTGTATATAGATAAGATAAAAAACTTAGATGCATGGTCGAGATATTACTTCACCAGTCATATAGATACCAAATAAGATAATAGATTATCTGAAAATTGAACATTAATATGTATATTCAAGAGATTAGTACCTTATAATGTAAACAACTTTACATGAATTATTATAGTGTGTATCGAATTTCAATCTTGTACATCGTATGTAATGAACTTTCAAATTCTGTGCATTGTATGTATTCGGCCAATCAAAAACTTACAAGTGACAAATTATATGATTGACACATATACTCAAATATATACAATCCACAAAATTTGAAAGTTTATTACTTACAATGCATAATATTGAAGTTCAATACATACTATAACAATTCGTGTAAAGTTGTTTACATTCTAATATTCTAATCCCTATATTCAATGGAAAAGAGATCAATTTTACCGGGGAGGTAAATGAATGAAATTTATATAAGAAAATAATAATAGAGAGATGAAACGTTCAACACTTCAGTCTATTTCTTTTGATTATTTAATTTTATAACATAATATTAATAAATATTAGTAAAGATTGCATACGTCATAAATAGATTAGTTTTAATCAAATAAATGAATGCCAACTAAGCTTTATTTTAACTAAATTTTAGTATTGGATTCTAGCTTCATATATAAAAAGATATACCGGGGTTCTTGTGTCAATTTTGGGTCAGGGTCAAGGTTAGCATGGTTTCCTTATCCTCCAAATACATTATTTTTCTTTAATTTGTTTTCTATATATCCCATGGCTCCACTAAGGTCAAACAAACACACAGAAAAGCCAGTCAAATGTTTCATCTCTTAGCCTAACTTTACTTAGTGACCTTTTCCCATTTATTTTCTTTATCCAATTACTTAGCAAATATCATTTTCAATTTGCTATATTATGTGTAAATTTTATTTTTACAATTGTTATCCATTTTTTGAAGCATAGCATCAACTTTACATTGGTGAGTCACTAATACATGTGTTGTTATTTCGATGTTTTTAATCACTTTAACCAAAAGTACAGTTTATTCGCATTGTTACACGACAAAAATATCAAAATTTTTTTAATTTGATTATCAAGAATAATTTATTTATCGTATAATGTACTAACTTTATTTTATGAGGATACAATCGATTATATTACAAGTTTATTAGATCGGGTAGAATCTTGTAAAGATGGAAAAAGGGCTAAGATGGGATTTTGCTTTGCAATCTTTTTGTTTTCTTGGAACCTACACCCTCTTCTCCACTGTCATGTTCTTTGTTCCTTTAAAAATTTGTGGGCTCAGGGCTCCTTATGTTTTTTATTTTTATTTTGTATTTTATATCTAATCTAATGTAAGACAATAATTTTGATACAGAGAGATTATATATCTTTTATGAAACAAATTTGGTTGCTTGTGAAAATGTAAGGCATTATCAGAAGATTTTTTTTATACTCCATATTACTCGTATAAAATATTTGAATTTATATTTTTACAATCATAAATATCATTTCTCTAATATTAATTTTGATTACAAATAAACCATAGTTTTAAGGGTAGATTAATAGGATTTTTCGAGAGTTCTGAGTTTCATCTCAGACATGCGTTTAATTTATAAATAGAAATAGATTAGAATGTCCAATTCATGTCCTTTAACGATACAAAAGAGTAGATCACATTTTAGTTAAGAAGGGTCGTTGAGTTTGAGAAATAAGAATATGAACTCTTATTATAAGTTTGATTATTATAAGTTCAATAAGAAATAATTAAAATCTAAAAGCAACAACGTTCAAATTTTTTTTTTTAACACTAAAGCTAATGTAGGATTGAAAAGAAATAAATGTTCACATATCATCTAGACCAAATTTGTTTGACTTGTACTTAACTTGACAACTATAAACCCATCTCCTATTAACCCATCCCATTATTAAATATACCCAACCAACTCATTACTCATTCACCATTTCATATACTGCAAAATTGATCATTGGAATTTTTGCTTTCACTCAAAAAACAAATACTACTTGGTCTGTAAAAGAAAAAGGAATTGAAGCATTTACTCCATGTTCACATATAAAGAAAATAACACCCATAAATCCATAAAAGACACAACAATATCTGCCTTTTCTCTCTCTCACTCACTCTCATACATTCTCTAGGAAATTGCCTTCTTCAATTCCCTTTTGGTTCTCAATTTGAGTATTATACAACCATGGCAAAGAACTCTATGCACTTCCATTGGTCAAATAAGGTTAGCAGTGAAGATGAAGATATCCCATCACCATCCAATACTTGCCCTAAAACAACAAAAACCACCACCAACAACCACCCTCAACCAGAACCACTACAAACAAGAAAAAAACTCCAAGCAATTACAATTGCTAGATTTCGTTCGGTTCTTACTGCAGTTAGTAAGAACCGTACAAACCTTCTAAACTCCCTAGGCCCTAGAGTCGTTGGGACCCTATTTGGGTCCCGAAGAGGCCATGTTTATTTCGCATTCCAAAAAAATCCCATTTCCCAACCAGCTTTCCTGATCGAGCTCCAAACCCCGATCAGTAACCTGGTTAAGGAAATGGCATCAGGACTCGTTAGAATCGCATTAGAATGTGACAAAAAAGAAGACAAAACCAAAAAGGTGGCCACATCAAGAAGGTTATTACTAGAAGAGCCAGTTTGGAGGACATATTGCAATGGCAAAAAGTGTGGTTTTGCCATGAAAAGAGAATGTGGAGAGAAAGAATGGAGGGTATTGAAAGCTGTTGAGCCAATATCAATGGGGGCTGGTGTGTTGCCACCAGAGAAAACAGATGAGGATGAAGGAGATGAAATTATGTATATGAGAGCTAAATTTGAAAGAGTTATAGGGTCAAGAGATTCTGAAGCTTTCTATATGATGAATCCTGATAGTAATGGTGCTCCTGAACTTAGTGTCTATTTACTTAGAATTTAATGCAGAATTTGGAATTAAAATGTAAGAGCTAGCCAATTATTGTTTAATTAACTTAGTTCTTTGTAGAATAAGCTAGATTTTTTTTCTTTTTCTTTATTTTTTCCTTTTGTTGTTGCTTATCCTGTTATGGAAAATGTAAAAAGGATAAGTTTGGTGTAATTTGTAGCTTTATGAGGGTGGAATGGGATATGATATATATTATTAGTAAAATTAGTTTCGTCTTTTTTCAATTTATCAAAGAATGAAAAATTTTCTGTACAACTTTTAGTCTATTATGGATTACAAATAATCCATTTTGGCTAAATCCTTGGCCTGTAAAATGAACCGAATGAATACAAACGAAGGCTTGTTCTTTGTTTAGTTAGTTAAGCAAATAAATAGCTAACATAAACGGATAATGAACAAAATTTTTATGTTCATGTTGTTTCTTAAGAATATTAAATTTAGATAGACTCATAAGTACCTAGTTATAAATATCCTTATCAAACTATCATATTGCACAAAGTTACCCAATCTGATTAAAAAAATACATACAAACACTTAATAATTACTGAAAATAATCAAACTTAAACAGACAACTTACCTGGATGGGGTCGATTGATAATCATAAAGGTCCATGGCCTAGGTCAGTGACTTCCATTACGCTTCAGGAGGGGTGTTGTCCTAAGGTCGGCCCAAGTGGTCGAGCCTATATCATAATTTGTGGCATTAAAAAAAAAAAAAGCTTAAACAGACAACTTACACCATGAATGAAAAAATAATAATTGGATGGAAACTCCTTAATCACATGTACCATTTGATACCCATTAATTCCTCAACCAGGTTAGTATCCTGATGAATCTCAAGTACTTAATAATTCTCTGATTATCTCAAATTTGCATTTGACAAGATTCGAACTCAGAATCCTCCATGGAACATGATGGCTGGTGGCCAATGGGTTATTACAACAAGAATGTAATGAGCGTTGAAGTGTTTTTTTTTCCCGCATTTATTCACTTAATTAAGTTTTAGTAAAAACTTTTGTTCATATTCCTTCATTTATTTATTAAAATACGAATGTAAAACAAACTTTCTGTCAAATTTACAGACTGTTCATTGAATATTTGATTCATGCACGATCCAGTATCAAGTTGGACGTTAGAGGACATCTATATCTATATATAATATAAAAAATTGTTGTTTTGTAACGATTTTTAAATGAATTGTAAGGTTAAATGCAACATGGGATGATGATTAACTTCAATAATTAGATTCATCATCATTTCTATTCAAAACTCATGTGTTGTTAAATATGAAAGATTCTTCTCCTTGATAGATAAAAACAAAACTTAAGAACAATATTGAATAATTAAATCTCACCAAACCAAAGACGGAACCTTTCTTTATGCATTTAGGATTTCTAGAAGACGTACTGTTTTTACACTCGTGTCTCTTTATGAGTGATTTAAGAATCAAATTAGTAAACTTGCTAGGTACTTGATTATGTAAGTTGCATATAGTTGTAAATGGAAAATCTCATTTTACATCATTATTGATATGAAGGTGTTTACAAGTTATCATATTTTGAAACCAACCATATAGATCTTTAAAAGAGATATAAAGTCCATCGTAAATCGTTCTTGTGGTTTATCTTTGCGGTTTTTCATTAACCCTTGTTTATAGTAATCGTTCCTTCATTTTACCTAACCATATCTCTATTTTCGTTTTTAAGTAGCGACAAAGTCGATAACTTTTTCTTTTAGTATGCACTTTAATTAGTGTGACAAAGTGTGAACACTGAATTCAAAAAAACGTAAACAAAAGATATCAATCAAAAGGATTTATATTACTTGATGCAACGAGTCATGAAAGTTTTATTTGAGTTATTGCCTTACACTTTAAAGTATAGTATAATTAAGATGCCTATGATATATAGGACTATAGGAGTTACTTGATTTTGGTACAAACTTTGAGTGGAGATTTGATAGACCAGTTTAAGTGGGGGGTGGAATCCCCATAAAATGTCTCATGAAAATTCTCAAAAGCAAAAAGCTTATTGTGTCTGTATTGGTTTAACCTCTTTTGTTTTTCACTTTATGATTTTAACTTTGACAGAGTATTCATTAGCCGTTTATAACAAACATGAAACGAATCTGATGTCACTTTTGTATTGAATAGCTGAATAGTTTAGTTTGACATCTGTAACAAACATTTATTAGCCAATATGGATTTCGTTTATTTGGTAATTTTTTTTTGTTTTGTAGTAGAGATTAAGGTATAAAATTTGGCATGAAGTAATCTAGTTTTGTTGGAGTAGTTTAGGAGTTGTATTGTAATTAATAAACATTTATTTACCAATTAGGGTAGATCTCACACATTCAGAATAATGTCAAAAGTTTTCTCAAAATGAGTTCCGTTGTAATCGAGTTGTATATATTCTGATGAAATGTCGATAAACCCAAATTTTTTGTTAAAAAAAAACATTAATATATTTTCTATCTATGTTGTTAACGACAACTTTCATTTAGTGACGGTTCTTGAAGAAAGTCGTGGATCTTGAAGAAAGTCAGGGAGGGGGCCAAATGCCACGAGATCAATAAATTATACGAAGAAAAATAATTTTTCGAAAGAAATATAGATAAAATAGCATTACGAAGAGAAAATAGAGAGGGCATGGTCACCCCGAGCCTTTATGACCCTTGATAAGATCCACCATTCAAGAGGCGACAAATAAACAACAATTACACCGGTAAAGAATTGAAAAGTAGAAGACATCCAACTATTCCAATTCATAATTGACTTATGTTGTATCCACAAGTATGACTATAGCCTAGCACTTTTGAGTGATAGATAGTGCTAAAGACTCTTTTCATTTAGAGATATCCGGTACTCCCAAGGATTTTATTCCCTCGTAACATTATGATCTGAATTTAACACAATGTGTTTTAATTGTGTTTTATAAAAACATATTGTGTATGTGTTTTTATTGTGTTAAGTTTTAAATCACAGTGTGTATTTGATAGCGCGTGAAAATCAAAAAATTGTTTAAACACACCGTGATATAAAGTTAACACAATGTGTTTTCTAAAAACATATTAAAACATATTGTGTTAAATTTAGATCACAGTGTGTTTTGATCAGTTTTCTACTTTTTACGAAAATTTTAATTTTCAAAAGATAACAATAAATATAATATACTTCTCATTGTATATGTTTTTACATTCTAATTCTAATATTTAAAATGAGAAAGGATTTGATATTTTAGATGAAAAGATGTGTATGATTTCGTTTGTATCTTTTTTCCCTATTTCAAGGCTTTTGTGTGTAGAATCATTTGTCATTCCGTAAAGTAGAAAAGGGGCCAAAAATTGAGCAACATTTAACTGTTCATTGTAATAAACTTTAGTGACTTCTCATCATCCATCTGCTTATCATTTCTTTAATTTGATATCAAAATGCATCCTTTGTTTTACGGGCGGATTAGTTATTAGGATAATGATAAATCAACCTAATTTGTATGCCTAAAAATCAACCTAATGATGATGACATTGTTTAATTAAATTATTAGAGAGAATCCATACTGACATGACATCTAAATGAATAGTTGGAGTCAGGTTTGCAGAATATCAAGTTATTTCATATACCTGACGAAGTTAAAGTGATGCAATTTGACGAAATGGTGGGTTAACAAGATTTAGGAATAGTAACCACGAAACTAAAAATTTGAAAGTTTACCAATTTTGCGGCAAAACAAACAAGTCAAAATTCCGCAAACCAAACAAAACGAGAAACCACCCAAACCTTGAACCACATACACACGAACCATAACTGACAAACAACCTACAAACCGCAACCAGTTTACCTGTGAACTATAACCAAACACCTAAACGACCGCAAGAAAGGATAAGATCCAACTAAGATATGGGTTTGAAACATCCATTTGATTTTTAAAAAAAATAAAATGACTTGCGATGGCGATATAAAATGGATGTTTCAAACCAATAAAAAATTATATATAAAAATTTTTAAAAATAGAGATCTTCTAAATACAGTGGAAATTCTTGCACAGCATATAAATGTATATCTTCAAGATTTGATTGAATAAAAACCAACAAACATCAATACTTCAGTTTACTAATTAACAGAACCTAACAAACCTTATTTGACATAATCATCAATCTTGAAAATGCAAGCACTTCCCTAAATTCTTGTTCTAGTTCAACCTTCATCTCTGTCATTGCCTCGTCATTTCAGGTTTTTGACGAGCAAAACCTGGCTGCAAAATGTAATTTAAACCACAAAACAACCACATGAAAGCTGTGTTAGCTATGTATGATAAACGACGACTTGACACTTCCTAACCAATTTGTAAGAACGGCTTAATTTTTGAGGTAGTCTTTTCATAATGGGTCAAAAATGTCAGCATATAAGAAAGTAACTAAAACTGAAATGGGACAAGTGCATCAACTCACAGACAATTGCATTATATACATAAGTTTTTAGAAGACGGACAGAACGAGTTGCTAGGTTGGACCATCCCGGCCATTTTGACTTCTGAATTTTACATATATGTTTTTGACAAGAATTCATTTTGACCCATTATATGGTTCAAAACAGGTCAACATATAAGAAAGTAACTAAAAATGGGACGATTGCGTCATAAGTTATCTCACATTAGTGGTTTTATTGTATTTTGCTACGATATTAGATATGTAATCTGATCATCTCTACTCCATTATAAAGCAAACGAAGGGTGTTCAAATTATTGAATTTTTAAGAACATATCCATGGAAATTATTTAGGTCCAACAGATATTTTAATGTTGATGATGCTGTACACTTAAATGCATCCAAACAGGTTTGTTTTATTTAACAATATATATAATTTGACAATTTTTGCTTCTGATATTCAGAAATTTATTCATGTAATTCTCCAACTCCAGCATCTACCATGTCTTTTACTGAGATATCTACTAAACCACCAAATACTACCATATCTCCTTATACATAATGTTGAAAAGGAACCAGAAAAAAGACCTGCCATGTTGCAAATGGTCCATAGTATTGGCGATACAATGTCTCCAAAAGGTTAAAGGCGGTGACACTAAAAGTTCTAGAGGGGCCTTTTTTGGAGAAATAATCCACCATTGCGCTTTGCAGGGTACCCTTCTAGCATTTTATAAAGCCATTATTTACACAAGGTTTAGAAAATGGACAGAATGAGTTGCTGGGTTGGCCTGGGCTGACCCATATTGACTCATTTACATTCGTTGAATAGCAGGTCAATATATAACAAAGTAACCAAAACTGAAATGAGAGGCTTGCATCACAAGTCATTTTAACGCAATACACTTTTGAAAACTGTACTAAATATGAAAACTTTAAATACAGAGTGTAAGATCACCATACCTGAAGAAGCATAGAAGGAGCTGTTGCAGGTTCTTTAGCAACATGGCTTCGGGTTTTCCTCCCATTCAACGCAGCAACTGATGGACTATTAGCAGTTGTTATATCCCAAAAGCTTCGTTTCTTATCTTTGACTGCTGGTGATGCAAATCGACCACTTGGACTCTTGAGTTCACCCGCTATTGTCTCTTTTGGTCTTGAATTTCCCTTCATTACGACTCTATTTCCACCCTTTCGTGAGATTTCCCTAATCAAATCATCCTTTTGCTTTAACTTCAAATCAAAATCTTTCTTCATTTTCTCCATGGCTGTCTCTAACATCTTTATTGTATGTTTAAGTTCTTTAACATTTTCTTCAGGTCCCTTTTTCTTTGAGTCAGGAGTGAAACAGTTTCTGGGTAAGAAAGATTTTGGTTTTCGTTCTTTTTGTCTACAAGAAGTTGGAGGGGTTTCTAAGATAGATGATATTGTTGAAGGGGTCGGTGATGCAGCTGCTAAAGATTGTGCTTGAACCATTAATAGCCTTTGTTGTTGGCGAGCTAATTGTGCTCGTAATTCATGGTTTTCTTTTTGTAACTCGAGCAGCATCTTGGCTTGATCCATTTCTGGGTTCGGTATTTTCTGTATTTCTTCATTTGCCTCGTATGCCTAGAATGGAAAGACCAATGTTATAAGCATTGTCACACTGAATAAACAGGAGCAGATAACCTATGATAAAACGGCTCTAGATGAACGTGTTTGAATGGGCTTATGCTGCTTGAAGCTTGATGGAGTGTTTGGAAAATGACCAAAAAAGACGTGTTTGTAGATAAAAGATGTACCTTTTTTGTGAAATAAGATTGAAAGTCACGTATTTTAAGTTAAAAGGATGTCTAAATAGTTAAGCCACTTTTGCTTTCTATAACCAGTTACGTTGCAGTGGATACGACACTGAGTATTTAGACCCCTGGACCAAAAGACATAATCTTTTGATCCAAACATTGAAAAAAGCATCTTCCAAACACCCGTGACACAGATAACCCAAAGTGACATGGGGAACAAACCTTAGTACGGATCTCCTTAGCTCTATCAGCCCAATGAAGGGTATTTTGTGTTTCAGCAAATGAGAGGTTACTCGGGCTAATATTTGCTATCATAACAGTATTACAAGCACCACCAAGAGAGTCTTTAAGCAGTTGAGTGAGTTTTGAATTCCTGTACGGGACATGCTTCTTTCCCTCAACAAGAGCATTAATGCAACTGCTGAGAGCAAGTAGTGACTTATTTATGTTAGCACCCTCAAGTGATCTAAGGGTTCTCTGATCAGTGGCAAGAGCTCGCTCTGAACCGGCTAAGTCAATTAATGACAGCTTTCCTACTCTGCTTCTAACGTTGTTAGATTCATCTTTAACTCGATATTCAACCATAACCTGTTACAATATAGCATTTAACAGTAAGCAAGGTCAAAAATAAAGTTAAACAAAACTTTCCAGATTAAAGTCAAGATGGAATATGGATACGGTTACAAATCAGTGATCAGTTTTCTATATGTAGTTCAGTCTGATAATGTTCACAAAACTAATTTCTTGTATTCTAAAGATTCTGTGATATTATTAAGCATTAGATTTTAGTTCTGTTTGATCTTTGAAGTCAAAAATCAGCAGATGTACCTGAAGAATGGCGTGAGAGCGAGAAGATGTTTCATTGGCTCGAGTTGGTTCAGTTGTACGATTACGATTTCCTTGTTGAAGCAATACCATGACCTATAACACAATTTATGAATATTAAGAATTCAGCAATTTTGGAATGAGAATTATTTAGTTAATATACATCACCTCATCAGTAGAATAAGCTCGATACTGAGTAAGTCCTGCTGCCACAATCCCCTGAAAAGAACTTAAAAAATTCAAAACTTGAAGATTGCATAATCTTTACAAAGAGACTGTCAAAAGATTCTTGAAAAATTCAAAACTTGAAGATTGCATAATCTTTACAAAGAGACTGTCAAAAGATTTAAGGGAGTAAGGACCTGCTTGTCTTCTCTGAGGACTAGAGGACGTCCAGGAGATAACAAATCTCTCACGGTTTCATTATAGACCTCTAAATATGACAGATGAACAACATGGTTACCGTCGCAGCTTCTTTGTCTAACTTTATAAAACAGATCCTTTATGGCCAAAACCATTACGCCTGGATTCTCAACAGTTCCCAGCATCGTAAATGTTTTACCGGCACCTGTAGCACCATAACAGAAGACCGAACCATTTCTTCCTTGCAAAACTGCTTCAACAAGCTCCGATGTTCTGTCAAATTCAAAGTGAAGATACAAGTTTATACCCAATTTCAGCTAAAAAAAACCAACTTCTCTTGAAGTCTATGGAAAAGGTGGCATAAAGGGCCATTGAGACAAACTTTGACCTGGATCAAGTTGATTAGGTTGACACAACATATTTCTTGTCAAATAGTTTAAATCTAAATACTGGTCGGTGTTCCAAATATGATTACAAGTCATGTTAATTGGTACAAGTTTATGTTTGAGTAAAATTAGATTATCAAATACACAACGTTAAAACTATTTACCACTCATCGATAAGTAAACTGGTCGAAACTGTCAGCTCTATGTTTAATAATAGGTGCACGAACTAGTGAAATGTAAAATGGTATGAACAAATTCATGACTACAGACTTGATTTGCATCAGCTTATTCTGGTCTAAAGTTTAAAAATGATACAAAATCAGAACTTTCAATTGAATGTATTGCGTATACTTACGAAGTGGAATAGACATCAAGTTGGGAAGACGAATCTGGAAATGAGGCATCAAAGGTGAAATGGCGTCCGCGAAGTCTTTTAAGCCTGAGATAATCATTCTCATTAGCAAATTCCGTCAAGTAAACTTCTTTCTGATTCACAATCCGCACACAAGATCTTGAACCTCCTTCTTTTTCTTTCTTACTCAAAGGTCTCAATCTTACAAAAACAAGAATCCTACTACCCACATTTCCTATTGTAACACCTTCTGATTCCACCTTATTCTTTACTACCCCTTCTGCTCCACCCGTGGCTACTTTTGGATCGGGGCCCAAATTTGAAGTCTCCATTGTTAACTTTCTTGCCACATTAGTAGTTACTGCCGCTTTCCTTGGAGGGCATTTAAATCCAACAATCTTCTCACCATTACCACCACCAGCCACCGCGGGTATGCTACCATTAGCAGTTTCCACTAGATTTTGCGGCGGTGGACGTGGCAACACATATGTTTTAGTGACTGCAGAAATCGGCATAGCGTTTTCCCTCTGCACATTATTATGTACAACGATCTTTTCTGCATTTCCACCAGCAAAACCGCCACGACATTCATCCACCACAGCTACATTCTCCTTGGCATCATCCTCGAGCCGTGTTGGTGGCCTAGGTAAGACATAAGCCTTGGTCACCATCGGATTAGGCATCAAATTCTCTCTCATTACATGACTCTCAAAAACACTCGACTTCTTCTTACTATCCGGTTCTTCCACCCCACGACCACCGGAAAGATCCACACTTGGATGGGTTGAAAATCGAGTTTTATCAGGTTTAGGAGAAGGGTTTCTGACAGAATTTGAAGATTGCTTCTGTTGTTCATATAATTGAGTCAAAGCTTTCATCTTTTCTTTCAATCCATGATGTGGGTTTCTTAATTCATGATGTTTCCTAAAATGGGTATTTTCTTGATCACTCTGATCTTGAATCACATTCACTTGGGACCTCGTTGAAACCGGCATTTTCGATGAATCTACCCAAAATTACTCAAATACAGAACATACCCTCTTCAATTTACACACAACCCATCACAAGAAACATCAAAAATAAATGGAAATTGCAAGAATCAAACAAAAAAATCGAATTTCTTTTTCAAGAAATACCAAAAAATAAAAAAATTTACTTCGATTTAAGAGATACCCTTTTCAATTTATACAAAACCCAACAAAATAAACAGAAAAGATTAGAAAAATGAAAAAAAAAATTATAAGAAAGTAAACAAAACCCTAATAAGTGGATATAGAAAAACCTTCAAGAAAGGAATGAGATCTAAAAGATGGGAAATTGGTGCTTCAAATTTTGTAATTTCTTGAATGAGATGCGTTGTTGTTAGCTGAATTTAATATCACAATTTTGACTTTTGTAACTTTGAGTTTTCGGTTTTGAAGGAAAGTAAGAGTGAGGGAAAGGGTTTGCAGTTTTGAAAATGTTAAAGAAATGGGTGTAACGGTCAAATAGTTTACGAATATTCTGTTTATTTTTTAATTGAAGGACTTGAACGGTCTTTGGCATCAGTTGATGGGTTGGGCCTGTCATTCAAGAAAAATAAGTTGAAGGGTTGGGCCTACTTCCATGTTTAAATATAACTATGAACATTACATGCGTTTCATTTTTCAGCTCAATAACGAGTCAAAAGTGGTTTAGGTTGTTGTAAATTTAATTGGTGTAATGTGGTAGTTCAAATATACATAAGAAAACAATTTAGGGTGTAAATTAGTTCGGACAAATTAAGTCTTACCAAAAGTGTGGGTTCATTGAGGCTAATTGGCTCATTTCCAAAGGGAAAAGTGCAGGAATTTAAATATAAGATATTATACAAAGTATTTGAGTAAACAAAATACCTCAACAAAGTACGTGGAAGGTTGAGATGTAGACATTTTTACCGTTACCAAGGTAGAGAGACTGCTTCCAAGTTTATATAAACAATAAAAAATAACCTCCAACCTTTGCATAAGGTGCAGCCCGAATCCTTGATCTTTGTCTAAAGAGGATAAGAGGTTAAACACTTGATCAAAAATTATTTAAAATTTGTATAAAGTATTGTATATATCCTGAAACATAAATCACAAAAAATAAATATTTGTTATTGTTGTATTAAAACATGTAATAACATACAAAAAATGAGGGGTACAACCTCCCCTCTTTTTTTCATTCGAACTATTGACTTTCATCTTGTCGGACTAAGAGGTCCATTAGGCTTGACTTTGAGAAATCAACTATTTTCGAATATTAAGTTAATTTTTAGCAGCACTTACATCAAGCTAAATTAGAAAGTTAAGTTATTAACAAAACTATATATCTTAAGCAACTCATAACCACCCAATTGATTCCTTGTAGAAGCTCTCATAGAAGATACTGTTGAAGAAAAAGCCGATTTGATCCAATAAAACGAAGAGGAAATCCCCCCTCCCACCACACTTTTTTTTGAATGGTATGGATTATTTACTTATAACAAATGATCTAGTTTACATTGTCTTAACCGATTTTACGCTAAGGAGTTTCCCAATCCTCAGTACCTAGTCGGAGGAGAAACCCCCAACTAAACCGCCCAAAGACACGACATTTAATTAGGATAAATCTCTGCTCCCCTATAAAACTCAAATCTGCTTTACTGGTAAAACTCAAAATCTGCTTTACTAATGGACTTAATGTCTTTTCCATATCTTGACCTTGAAACTTGAGCTGGTGCTCAACCATTATGTTTATAGTGGACATTTGATCTAATAGTGTATCGGAATCGATCAAATATGACTCAAAACGACTTAATAATTCACTTGAATCGACCAATTACATAATTGCATATGAGAAAAGCCAGATTTACAAAATGACTACAAAGGCTCGAAGTATGACCATAGATCAAAAACCAATTAAACAAACTAATCGTTCGAAACGATTCAACTCTAGCAACCATAATCCTAAACACTAGCAACAAGCTGCAGCGCATTTTTCTTATGTGTGACAGTCCCAGGAGACATCAACGTATCGATCTCCATTTTTGCCTCGGGCACTTGCCAATCAAACGAGTAAAGAAGGTTTGAAAGAGCCACCTCAATCGTTGTAGCTCCCATTGACATCCCTGGACACCCTCTACGACCCGACCCAAATGGGATCAACTCAAAATATGACCCTTTGTAGTCAATATTACTACCTATAAACCTATCCGGGTTGAACTCTTCTGGTTTTTCCCAATATTTAGGGTCTCGTCCTACAGCCCACACGTTCACGTACACTAGAGTCTTCTTGGGTATTTCATATCGGTCTAAAACACATCTTTCTCTCGACTCGTGTGCAACTAAAAGTGGTGCAACCGGATACAATCTAAGCGTTTCTTTGATCACTGCTTTTAGATAAGTGAGTTTATATAGATCGTCTTCGTGTACTTTTCCTTTGTTACCGATCACATTCCTCACTTCTTGTTGAACTTTCTTTAATGATTCGGGGTTCTTCATTAGCAAAGTCATTGCCCATATAACTGTTGAAGCACTTGTTTCTGTTCCCCCCAACAAGATGTTCTACATAATTACAAACAAAATTAGCTATCAAGCAATCCAAGTCACAATTATATTAGACAGTATTACTGAATCGATAAAATATTTCAGCTAATAAGGATATAGTAACAACTACTAAACATCCATAGATGGTTTGGTATTTTAGAAAACTCGAGACCTTAAAATCTTTGGGTTCAAATTCGGGTGTCAAGAAAATGTTTCATGGGATGGAGACAACGGTTTCCTAGAACTTTTTTTTGAACGACAAATTTGGACTCAACGGCATGTCTCTTCATATGCCCAACTCCAATTCCATAGGAAATTCCCATTATGGAAAACCCTTATCTCTATTCCTGAGAGCATTTTTGCTCACACCAAGATTTAAATCCAACCTCTCAGTCTCGAGCTCCACTCTGTACCAATTCATCTATTGATAACGGTTTCCTAGAACTAACCGAGAGATTCTCCTAAAATTGGAGATGAGTATGTAAGAGGTAATTAATGATGTTGAACCAAAAGTTTGTTGTTTCAAAAAAAAGATATTACTCCCGTTTTCATTTTAAAGGTTCTATTTTGACTTAAAAAAAAACATATTTTAATTTTGACCGATTTTAATTTTGACCGTATATATATTTTTTTGTATTATATAAATATTTAGAGTTAAAGTTACTTAAAAAATCAAACTAGAATATTTAAAATGAGAAAAAAGGGTTAAGAATTAATCATTAGAAGTGAGACACTCACCATGAGTACGGCTTTTATGTGGTCAAAAGTGAGATCTACTGAAGAATCTGAATAATCTTGCTTGAGTTCTAGCAACGTATCAACCATATTATTCGGCATTTTATTTGATCTACTTCGATTCAAATGTTCATCAATAAGTTGTTCATATATCTCATCCATATTATTGAAAGCCTTTTCAAGTCTAGCAATACTTCCATTGAGTTTATCAAGCCACCCCATCAAAGGAAAATGATCTCTATAATAAAAGTTCACAAGCAAAGCTTGACATTCTAACAAAAGCTCATGAAACCGCGAAACTTCCTCTTGTTCGTCATCGTATGAAGATTGTCTCTTCCCAAAAGCCACTCTAGAAATAATATTACTTGTAAGAATCATCACAATTTCACTCAAATTAACTATTTTTTTCGTCGAAAGCCTAGTTTTTATCGTATTGATCATTTCAAACACTTCTTCTTCACGGACATAACGAAAAGAATTCACTTGTTTAATGGAAAATAAGTGTAGTGTGCAAGTCTTTCTCATTTGCCTCCAATAGTCACTATAGGGTGAAAAAGCTATATCTTTGTTATTATAAGATAATGTTTTTTGGCCAGTTAAAGAAGGCCTATTACAAAAGATTGAATCTTTGGTTTTTAAAACTTCTTTAGCCATTTCGGCTGACGAAACAACTAAGGTTTGGACGAAACCAAGGCGTAAAGACATTAAAGGACCGTAATGTCTTGAAAGACGCCATAGGTAATCCGGGAGGTCGGAAGTGCTATCAAGTTGGTGTAGGTTTCCTATTATAGGAAGTCCTGGAGGTCCAGGTGGTAAAGGGCGTAGAGTTTTCGAAGGAGAAGTTCTAAATTTGGAAAGGAGGGATACGATGAAGAGAATGAGAGCTGATATTGTAATGAGAAATGACAACATTGTTTTCTTATGCAAGCTGATAAGATGGAGAATAATTAAACAAAGAAAGCCATCTATTTATAGCCATCTATCTATCTAGCTATAAGGCGGCTTAATGATAAGAGGAAAATGTTAAATGCTCAAGGATTGCACTAAACATGTAAAAAAAACATGAACCTCTATCCCGTAATTTTTTTTTATATAAAAAATACTCCCTCCGTTCCATTTTAATTGTCCAATTTTGACTAGTCAAGTCTTTTTCTTTCGACTTTGACTAAACATATTTGTTTGTGTTAAATAACACTTGATATAGCATATATAAATTGATTGAGTCTTACATGTACTTTTCACTGATATAACTTTCATCAACCAATATATAACGCAAACAAAAATACTTATAGTCAAAGTCAGAAGAAAAAGATTTGACTAGTCAAAATTGGACAATTCAAATGGACGGAGGGAGTACTTGTTTTTATGGGAAAGGCACAATTAATCTAGACACGTTGTTAATGGAGGAAGTTGGACAAATCTGGTATACGAGCTGCCAGAAATACTTGTTTCATATATTTTTTTTTATATAAAAACTTATTTGACAAGACCGACCTCGATCATTTGTATTTATCTGTGAGAAAAAACGTAAAATTAAGAAGAGATATCTAACTAAAATTGTCACATGGTGGCATGCCGGAGACAAATGCATGAGATGAAACTGTCATGCGCATGCACCGCCCATTCTGATAGATCGCAGTGTAAATAGACCGACAAATAATTACGTGTTCAACTTCTACATACCTTATCAAACCTGTCCCGAAGCTTCAAGACCATATCTGAATATATCTATTGGTTTTCTCTTTTCATGTATCTGAAAGGTCGTCAAACGAACCAAAAAAATTTATATCTATATATGGATGCATGATGCGTTTAAAACCCAATGACAATAGTACGTGCGTGGATATGTAGAATGATGACAATTCACATTCACCTACGTCCAAATGCCTATCCTGTACATTACGTACGTGTTCAACTTCATTTCCTCATCATACTACAACTATACTTAATTAACTCGGATTTTTTTTATTTATTATTACTCCATCTTTTCATATCAAGAGAATTATTTTATCTGTAACACCCCAACTAAAACGGAAACACAAGATGCCACTAAACGACATGGTACAAAATGATTAAATATAAAACATCAACATCAAGTCTTAAATGCCATTCAAATTCAAAAGATTACAAAGTTAAAATTGACGTTTAGAAACCATTACATAACCAAATCCATAAACAAAGTACAATGTTTGCATTACAAACTATTGAGCATATAATCAGTTGAGCATATCAATATATCATACGGGTCTTATATGCATGCACAATGTGACGGCGATAATGGTAGTGGTGTGGGGTGGTGGCGGTGGCGACGGGTGGCGGCGGTGACAGGTAGTGGCGGTGACGGGTGGTGATCGAGGGCGGCAAAGATGGGGAATGTAAAATTAATTGATGTTTAAGGAGGTAGTATTGTAGTTATTTTAAGGATTGACGAGTTTATGTTGTAAATTATATTATTAAGAGTATTATAGGTAGGGCTATCAATGGGTTCGGGTTGACGGGTTTGTAAGTTGGAAAACTCTGACCCTAACCCAACCCACTAAAAGTTTCAGGTCAGAAATTTCAACCCTGACCCACAACCTGCCAACCCATGACCCAACCCATATGACCTGATAAGCAAATATATATAAATATATAACGGAATAAATCAACCAATATAAAGCTCTATCATTGATGTGTAAGTTGAAAACAAAAAGTACCAAAAAAAGAAAGAAATACGATGGTATTGTTAGAACTTGGCACAAAGTTAATAAACTTACCGTCTCACCGAACATCAGTTAGCATCTCACAAAATTTAGACATTCTTTTATTTTAGATGTGAAGTTACTTTAGATTAGATATATAGAAAATGGGAATATAGCGTATGGATAAATAGATAGTAAGTATAAAATATTATATATAAATCAAATATTTTTAAGATGTTGGGTTGGCGGGTCGACCTGGACAACCCAACCCGAACCCAACCTGAAAAAATTCAGGTTGACAGGTTGGTGAGTTGGCAGGTTAGTGGGTCGAAAATCCCCAACCCTAACCTGACTTTTTTTGGGTTGGGTTCTGGTTGGGTCGAGATTGACAGCCCTAATTATATGTATATTAGGAGATGAATATTTTGGGTAATTCAAAGTTGTAATTTGAGAAAAGGGGGAGGGGTTGATACTTTATATAATTGTATAGATAAGGGTATTATAAGTATAATAGGTAGACATTTTTTAATTAGTGAATAAAGAAGAGAGACATTTTGGTTAGTTCAAAGTTGTAATTTAAGAAAAGAGATAGGGGTTGATGCTTTATATAATATATAGATATAGATATAAATAGGATAAGGTTCAAATGAGAACCATTCACATATGAACATAGGTAATATTAAGTATAAATTAATCTGTTCATATGTGAATGAATACACATATATCTATCACATATGAACATCAACTTATAATATAGTGGCTCTCATGGTTCTTCCAATTTGAATGGTTCCCACTTGAACCTTTTCTGATATAAATATAGATATTTTTTTTAGGTATAGTAAAAATATTAAGGTCAAATTATGACCAAGTACTTTCGTGACTAGGTCAACGCTAGTTGATTTTCTCAAGGGTAATCAAGGCCTTTACCAATGAGTCATCAACTGATTTGCTCTGTAAATGATAAGTACGTCATGGATGAGAGCATGAGAAAATTTAGAAGGGATATATATAGATAAAACTGTCACATGGTGGGATGCCGGAGACAAAAGCATGAGAATGAAACTGTCATGCATGCACCGCCCCTTCTGGCAGTAGTGTACTACTGTAAGATATATAGACCGACAGATAATTACGTGTTTAACTTCTGACCTTATCAATCTAAGTTGTCTTGATGAAACTTCACTACAAGAAAAACTGATATTAGCGACAGATTTGCGAAGGAAAAAACATCCATCCCAAATTATAAACAAATTTCCAACGGATTTCAGACGACCAACCAATTAAAATCATACAAAAACATTTACGATAGATTAGGGACAGATTACCGACAGATATATAAACCGTCGAAAATCCGTTGTTATTAGGGACGGAATTACGACGGACTTCAACTGCCGTCCCCAATCCGTCGGTATTAGGGACGGATTAGGGACAGACAAAATCTATTTTTTTTATGACGGATTTACGGCGGACTTAAATCTAGCCGTCCCTAATCCGTCGCTTTTAGGAACGGATTTACGACGGACTTCAATTTTGCCGTCCCAAATTCGTCGGTATGAGGGACGGATTTGGGACGAACCAAATCTAATTTTTTACGATGGATTTAGGACGGACTTACATCTTGCCGACCCTAATCCGTCGCTATTAGGGACAGATTTGGGACGGACCAAATATATATTTTTTAATTTTTTCGAGTATACGAGCAATGATTAGCATAAATAAATAGTGATAAAGTGTATTTACACAATTAGAGTTCTAATGGTATGATCTATGCACCAATAAACGATTTTGTGTGTGGTGTTTACACGTTCAACCGAGTCAATGTATATGTAGTTTTATACTCGAACGTTACTGTTTGTACATAAAGTCGCAGAGTTGTGTGAGTTTTTACACTGTTTAAATTTTAAAAGTGTTCATTTAGTTATATGGTTGTATTTAGCAAATGAATGTTCATGCGTTTTTGCGAAAATTAGATTTTTAAAAATTAAAAAATATTTGGCCGTCCCTAATCCGTCCCTAATAGCGACGGATTAGGGACGGACCAGATGTAAAATTAATATTTTTCGAGTATTCGAGCATCGATTTGCATATACAAGTAATAATAAAGTGTATTTATACAATTAGAGTTCTAATGGTATGATCTACGCACGAATAAACGATTTGTTTGTGGCGTTTACACGTTCAACCGAGTCGGTGTATATGTAGTTTTACACTCAAATGTTACTATTTGTACATAAAGTTGCAGATTTGTGTGAGTTTTTACACTTTTTAAATTTAAATATGTTTATTTAGTTTATAATTGTATTTAGGAATGAATGTTCATTCGTTTTTGCAAAAAATGTATTTTTAAAAAATAAAAAAGTAATTGGCCGTTCCTAATCCGTCACTATTAGGGATGGATTTGGGATGGACTAAATGTAATTTTTTTAATTTTTCGAGTATACGAGCACTAATATGCATATACAAGTAATGATAAAGTATATTCATACAATATACAATAAATATATAATATATTATATTAATAATTGATAATAATATAAAACTCAACAAATAACTCTTTCATTTACAAAAATAAATATTACTAGGCTATATTACAATAAACTAGAGTTTTTTGAAAGTAATATAGTGGGTAAAATACATATAATATTTCAACGTTATTTTTTCAACAAATCAATTTTATTTTTTTTTCTCTTTCAATTGTTTAATCCATTGCATCTATTCTTAATCAAGCAAAATACATATAATATTTCATCGTTTTTTTTCTTTATTGAATTCAAGATCCATTTTGTATAAAAAGAGAGGAATAGAAAAAGCAAAATATTGTATAATATTAAGTAAAAAAATATTGACACATATGAAAAATAAACTCGAAATTGGTTAACAGATATATACTACTTAACATGGAATAAAATTAATGGATAATCAAGGTATATCAAGTACATTGTGTGAAAAGGAAAAAACGCAAGTGAACAACCATTTCTTCAATGTGGATCTTAAATTGAAAATACAAAATAAAAACAATAACTACAGAGTTTTTGTTCCAAAAAATTTGAAACCCCCTCCAAATATTTGCTCCCAAAAAATTTAAAGTTCTCCTACTCCAAAATAATTGAACCCCACGGACGTCCCCACCTCACATATATAACCTCTTTCCCAAAATTTTCAACCCTAGTCAAACTAAAATATAATGCATCTTAATTCACTTTCCCCGAGTCAAAACACAAAAACTCTTCTTTCTTTATTAAATAGCCGCCGGCTGAAGGAAAAAGACCACCAGCCCATGCTTCAAGACGCCGTCACGGCCACCGGAAACCCAATCATCTTTCTTTTAATGTAAGTTTTTCTTCAAACACATTAATATTTTGTTAATTACTGTTAGATTTTCGATAACATTACATATTTTATATATGTATTTATATATAAACATATTATAGAGTTAGTGTTAATTTTTGATAATTTTACAGGTTTTTATATTTTGGATGTGGATGGCCAAACCCTGGATGATTTTACAGATTTGTTTTTGTCGTCGGAAAACGGGGAAAAACCCGCATATGTCGTCGGGAAACAGACAAGCACCTCTGATCTGGAAGAACTTCTCCATCTTTGGCCACAAATCGTCTCCGGCCACCTAAAAAAAACCCACCAACCACTTTTTTTCAAGCCGCCGAAATCATCTATGGCCGCCAGAAAATACCATCCACCATATGTATTGTTTAATGATTTATTTGTTTGATTTATAAATATGTATTTATATATATCATTTATATTATAGAATTCTTGTTGGTTGATAAAATTTCAGATTTTATTTTATGAATACAGATTTTTTAATATATAATTCTTGATATTTGTTGTTAGTTTATTTTAATTGTTTTTTGAAAAAATAGATATATACAAGAATGCCGGATACATAAATACGTACATATATAGTATAAATACAGTATATGTATACCTACTGTATACGTATATTGTATTTATTATTTTTTTTTTGGAAAAAACTGTTAGAGACGGATTAGGGACGGAATAATCTGTCGTAAAATTAGTCCGTCGCTAATCAACCCGTCCCAAATTCGTCGTTAATAATACCGTTCCAAATCCATCGTTAAATCCGTCTGTCGTAAATCCGTCGGAAAAATTTATGGCCGTCCCAAAATCCGTCGTTAAATATTTCCGAGGCCGATTTTAGGAACGGCCAGAATCCGTCGGAAATCCGTCGCTAAAGCCGTTTTGGGACGGATTTTGGCCGTCGGTAATACCAAATTTTCTAGTAGTATATATATATATTTTTTTAATGGCAAAGATGAAATATTATTATAAAATATTAACTAGCAGGATGCTAAAGGACACCAATACAAACACCAATATCCATAGATATCTATATATCTATTGGTTTTCTCTTTTCGTGTATCTGAAAGGTCAAAGGGACCAAATAAATTGATATATAAACGATAACCAATTAATCTGCAGACCAGAGATATATGTAAATGTATATCTATGGATTGAGGATGTGCTCAACGTTACATTATTTATTGTATTTAATCTTCACAAGAAAAGGTGAGTTTGGCAAATCTTAGCATTTTTGAAACGAACTTACTATGAATGTTATAGATTTTAATTTAATGAAGTGAGTTCAAGCAATATGAGATTAGGTCAATTACTTGGACTTTTTCTAAACAATGAGCAACCTGTTTTATGCTTAACGGAGTATCACAAGATCGGGTTTTTGAGATCCCAAATGGGTGATAACACATTCGTAAGAATGACAAGAGATGGGCCCAAGGTAATTATGTTATAGAATTAAGGCCGTTCCCGACGTGCTCCACACGTTCTTTTCAAATTCTGGGCGTGTTCTGGGAGTCACCATTGGCACGAACCAAATTTTAGGCATGTTGTAGAAGTCAGATTCTGTGGAAAATGATCAAGAATTAGGTGGTGTAGGCCTTGATCTGGAGGTTGTTTATGAAGAAGGTATTGATGTGGGTGGTGGCATTAAGTACGCCCGTTCTTAATTGTTTGTGCGGAATGATGGAACAGGATGGGGAGAAATAAAGGTTGATAGATAAAAATTAGTTTCATGATGTTTATGGTAATTTGTAAACTATTTGGTTATTTTTTGTAACAATGATGTATATATAGTTGTTTTGAGTAAAAAGTATTATTGGGAATGATGGATGAAATTAAGTAATGTAATATGCTGATTAGAATATTTGTTAAAAGTACGACTTAAAACTAAATAGCCTAATTAAGTGGGATAATTAAGTAATGATACACCAAAGGAAATCGTCCTAATGCGCTATATTTTTGCTCCTCTTACACGGTCATATGTTTAGCTATCGCTGAAACACATGAACTAATGGTAACCCAAAAGTCATCCACCCCGCTCATAACCTAGTTCGATATATAGAAACATTTGATCCTTAAAATGTAATCTCATTGTTCTAGTAATTATTCATGTTTTGTTAAAATCACGATCAAGTTACCTAAATGAACTACAACCTGCGCCCAGTGGTTTGAAAATTGATTGATCTTAAAAAAAAAAGAAACTTTTGATGTAGCAAAGGCTTGGTTACTGTTGGCCCATTTAGCGCCCTTAGGGAATTAGGGCCTTTAGTTAACTTACTGTTGTGGGTTTTGAAACCCAACATATCCTTTTGATGACATTTATTTTTTATAGTTTGTGGAAAATGTTAATTTTGCCAATAAAATTTGTAGCTTGTATTGCATAACAATATGTTAGATAGTAATTAACATAATATTTTTGAAATCATTTGATAGATAAAAACACGTTTGAATCAGAACTTGTGATATCCTTAGTAAAACAATAAACTACCAAGACTTGCTCTCTTGCGGAGACCCGACACAACTGGTCTCATATATATATCTTTCTTCTTCAAGAGAAAAAGTAGTTACGAGAATTAAAATTAAAACTATTTATAAAGTATGTAAAAAGTAGAGTATAATATAGAAAGTATATTAGAATTTGGAAAAATGATCGGAATAAATTACTATGATGTAGCATTTGATAACAAAGTAAACTAGATCAATACCTGGTCGTTGACCGGGTTAAAAATAATAAATATATATTTGCATGTTCGATACAAAGTGCAAATATCCAATATATTTGTATGTCAATACGCAAATCACAAATATAACAACGAATATCATTGTGGACGTAAGATAAATAATCACATATATAACAACAATGTATATGTATGTCAATACGCAAATCACAAATATAACAAAGTGCAGATATCCAATGTATCTGTATGTCAATAAGCAAATCAAAAATATAACAACAATGAAAACTGAAAACTCAAAAACACATGATGTTAGACACACAGCCACATACTTATAAGACCTATTACAACTATTACTATACAATCGTTACTTACTTAGCTAACAAATCAACCATATTTGGGTGAATCAATTACTTGTTTTAAATTAATACATCATTCTAATAAGTAAAATATCACCCCATAGCTGTTATGCTTCACTCCACAACCTGCGCGCATTTACCTAAAACTCAATCAAGTCTAACTAAAGCCAAATACCCAGGTCGATTAAGTCAGAGCTTCATATCTCGATAGGTCATTCTATATATATAATGTTAGCCATACCTATTATGTTTCACTCCACAACTGCACCTCTCGCCCAAAACTCGATCAATATGAACTAAACCAAAAGAGTCAGCCCGATGAACTCACAATCTGAATACCACCATATATATGTAAGAAATATATGCTCCCTCGGTCCTTCCATCCAAAAATTATTGTCCACACTCAATTTTATCTTGCCCCAGTGAAATAGTCAGCCTTTCTGCCTTTTGAAGAAAGACTTGCTAGATTAATACGTCATTCTAAAACCATAATATTAAAGTAGTCACATTGAACATATCATCAGATAGATTTAGACGTACTCATTACATATATAGATCTAATATATAAAGACGATGCTCACTTAAGACTATAGCTTAATTACAATTGTATAAATCTTATAAGGAAGAACATTTAACTTGAATCTAAGAGGACCGTATTTAGTATTTACAGTCAGCTAGAGTCATTCATCAAATCCCCAATGAATAGAACCGAAAAGCCCAACAACCTTTTCATATTGGGTATAGAGTTCTAGGGTAATATTATAAGAAATGTAATCGCTAAGGATGCTCACATTTCCTAAAACTCATTTTCGTTACTGAAACAGAAAATATACATGATAGACTAACACGATAAGCAATGTAATATACCTGATGGACCAGCATATATAAAAATAAATCAGAAACAGAAAATAAAAACGTGTCTCAAACAACCTTCGATGCTTCTCTCGCATATTTCATATTCATAGAAAGAGTCAAATTAGTTATTGTATAAAAACCTAATAATGCCACATACATGCGAAACTCCGAATTCATCGAGGGAAGCTTTTAGTTTAACTCGTTTTACACTTATACTTGTTTCAAAACTCCACCACCCTCCAGTACCACATATATACATTAATAGTGCCAAAGTATTACAAGAGATACCAATAGAACAATATAAAGGAGATGGAAAGGTAACTATCAGTAAGGCATTGGGGTAATGGGCTAGTGAGATCAGTACGTGGCCAATGGGATAATGGGTCAAGACATGTCATTTATCTTTGTGCCCTTGTGACTATATGAAGAAAAGACATACTCGTAGAAGTTATAATAGCATATGTCCTGGTTGAACTTGTAAAGGACAGGAAGGAATTGGTTTGGCAATCAATCAAAGAGTCATTTAAATTTTTTATTAATCTCGTAAAAAAAACAGAACTATATTCTTTGTACAAAACCATTAATAATGCCAAGGAACAATATAAGAATATTAGGTTATTAGGTCAGAAACACTCTGGATATAAAGTCATTCAAAGGTTGGACAGTATAAGGAACGTCTTAATATGAGCCAAAACTATTTATATACAGAAATTACACCTTTTATGTAGTTAGAATACAATGCAATACACGATGTAACCAGCTTAATACTGTAAGATTAAGAATCAGCCGAAACACAATTGGATCAAATATGAAATGGAAAATTTTCTACACATGTAGTCAAAAAACGGAGACGCACTAGTTAACTGGGAAAATCCAATTGGTTAAAATAAATTATAAATGAAATGACCATGTGAAGGAACTACATCTTCAATAAGATCATTGATAAGAAAAGACATATTAAAGGTGTCACCCAAACTGATTATGTATAATTATAGAACAACCAAAATCACAATTTACTAAGATATAAGGCGGCACAAATAAGAACGCATACAGATAAGGATTTGCACGGAGTGGATGACAGCTTCCGAAACAAACAAACTTACCGATAGCTTTTAAAAAACTGCACTAAAAAAAAAAAAGAATGAACAAACTAGGTACTCACTGGAGAATTTCATCAAACACCATCGTGTATTTGAAGATTTCCATGTAAATACTTCTATCTTCAAATCAATGTATTATAAAAAATACAAAAAAGATTCTTTCTTGAATAACAATATATCAACAATATATACAAAGATAAGAATTCAAATTTGTTGAGATAATCACTAACTTGAATGTAGCACAAACTAATAGAGTTAATCTTCTTTGCTTGCCCCTGCAAATCTGCAATACATAAAGAAAAAGAAAAAAAAATGTTTGTGCCATAATGAGATTTTGTAACACCCCGAACTAGGCTCGAAATACTACTGAAAAGATATAGCGTATGCATGGGATTATCGTACAACATGAACTATATGAAATAGAGGGGATTCGGTGAATCCAACAACATCAAACAAGTACATAATGCATAATGCAAAATACGGGCGAATGAATCCTGGATCCATGTAAGTCCAAGCCCCAAACTCTAGCACAAACATCAATCAACAGACAAATCTTGGTTTCTCTTGAAATACCTGAAAAGTGTACTAAACAAAGTCAACACTAGGTTGGTGAGTTCGTAGGAGCAAATGACAAGGATCTAAAGCTAAATCCATTCGCATTATGAACAAAGATAAAGAACAAGGAACACACTTACAATAAGTCCTTAAAAGGCACAATTATTCAATTTAGGTTGGCTCGTAGCGCAACCTAGACCCACACTTATCCATTGCACAAATTATACCATAGCTAGAACACATGTAATGCACGAGAACACAAAATATGGACATCAACAAGTAGCCATTAAGTTCTAAAATGTCAAACAAGTTCATCAATGTTCCTAAATTGTTCTCATGTCATTCAATTCTCATTAAGTACATACAGTACCTGTTTATTGCACTTGCACACATTGCACCTCAATTGTCCACCCTATTGTCTCAAGTACATCTTGTCCATCAAACACAACCAAACACAATACACATACATTTCATACGACTTTACATTTAAGGAATCTTAAATGTTTGTATACAGGGTCACCCGCAGCCTTCCCACCACATCTGCAACTCATTAAATGTATCATCGTCTTCCATGTATGTACAACTATCCTAATCATAAATAAATCAATCATACTCAAACAATCCATAATCAAATCAATGTCCATCAATGACCTCACATATGTACTCACATAAGGAACTACACAAGGTATTTAGAATACGCATAGTAAACAAGAACAAGTAATAATGATATCAATAAGTATCTAACAAGTTCTATAATGCCAAACATGTCTATCAATGTCCCTCAATTGCACTCAATTGCACGTAATGTACCTCATTGTACTCAATTGCATGTAATGTACCTCATTGTACTCAATTGCACGTAATGTACTTCATTGTACTCAATTGCACATAATGTACCTCAATGTACTCAATTGCACGTAATGTACCTCATTGTACTCAATTGCACCATGACCATCAATGTCCACCCAGAAACAAACACCATGTGTTTATACTTCGTACGATACTACTTTTGAAAGGCCTTTGATGCTTATATATAGGGTCACCCGCAGCCTTCCCACCACATCTCCAACCTTTCGAAGGTATTACCGTTTTCCATATATACACAACTAACCTAAAAATCAACCAAACATGCACATACAATAATCATATAACAACCACGTATTTACACGTCAACAAATCCATCAATCAAACAATGTCATCACTCAAGACACTCAAACATATGCACAATCAAGTCATGTCATCATCAAGGAAATCAAACGTATGCACAATTGAACTATGTCATCAATCAAGGCAAACACATAATTGCACAAACAAACAAGTTAACACACAAAGGTTGTACACTTTTCAGCCCGAATCTCAAACGAGTAGGGAGCTACGAACTCACCTTGATCGGCAAGACTCAAGTTAAGAATGATCACAAGCGTACAATATTCGTCACACGTTCACAACCGATAGTCATACATATATGCATATCAATACACGTTCATAATTTCATTCTTCGGGATTCGTTCGATCATGAGAATCAAAATGATGTTTGTTGGACGGATATGAGATTTGGGGGATGTTAGGAATTGACTATGACATGGATTAAACGAGTTAAAGACATAGAGGAAGAAAACGGGCAGCAACATGGGTAAGAATGGTTTGACTAAAAAGTCAAAATTGACTAAGAACATCCAAACCCTAATTAGACACTTGAAACCAGTTTGTAATGCTTCAAAACTGAATTTTATGCTTTATTAGACATGAAATAACATCAATGAACATAACCCACTTCAAAATTTTAACCCATGACTCACAAAATCATCAAAACTCGTTTTTGACCCACTTTGACTTTTGCAAAAATCCTAAATTGGCCAAATTGCCTTTTTGAAGGCTTGGAACTCATTTGGAAGTATATATGAACGAAAAATAAGGTACATCTACTGCAAAAAATCGATTTAGAACATCCATTTTTAGTTTAGATTCGGATTTGACTTAGTTTACCCACTTTGAAACCCTAATTTTGACCCATTTCACTTTTGACCTACAATTTCACTCAAGAACACTTGGATTTGACTAGAAACATGATTATAAACATAAAATGGTGGATTTGAGATGAGTTTTACTTACCAAAATTATCTTCAAAGAGTCAAACCCGAATTTTAGCTAGATGGAAGAATTTCTTGGGCTTTGACCTTCAAATCTTTAATATGTTGTTTAGAAGATCTTGATGATTATTATTCTAGTTTTAATCTTGCTTAAATTTCCATAAATATGATAGAAATCTAGAGAGAGGGAGATATGTGTTTGTGTGTGTTCCTGGGAGAGAAGTAGAGAGAGAAAGGGAAGATAGAATGAGATGGGTGGAAGGGAAATAAGTCTAAGATAAGGGGGTGTGGGGTTCCAGCACTTAGACTATTACTCCAAGAATTAGTCTTACTCTGTCTATTTAGACTATTACTCTACGAATTAGTCTCACTTTGTCTATTTAGACTATTACTCTACGAATTAGTCTCACTCTATCTATTTAGACTATTACTCTACGAATTAGTCTCATTCTATCTTTTAGACTATTACTCTACGAATTAGTCTCATTCTGTCTTTTAGACTATTACCCCGAGAATCAAAAACACGAGTTATACACACGAATGAAGAATCCAAAAAGGAAAAGGCAGATGTCACATACATAATTAACGAAGGTAAATGGGTCCAACACCACGAGCGTTATAATTAACCACATAGTCAACAAAAGTCAAACATAGTCAAATAGGTCAAAATTCACGAATGTTACATAGATATAAATGTCATCTCAAGGTTTAGGTTCGATTTGCACCAACGATGATATCGACTAGCACATAAGTCCTAAATTAAACGATAAATTGATCTATTTGGACACATTGCACTTACATGAATTCCAAATTGCACTTCAACTATATTGGCCAACTCGATAGTTAGTTAAATTGTACATATGGTCAAAAAGTCAGGAACCACGATTATTACAGATTTTTGGTTAAAAGAAAATTCAATGAGAAAGAAGGGAGTATGCTGCTGTGGTGGTGGTGGTGGTGCAAATAGCCGGTTTAGACGTTGAAGGCGTGTGACAGAATAGTTACCAGTTTTATAATTGAGGTAGAAACCTGTTTTAGTTTAAACGGTTAAGATTTATTTTGGTTATTAATTTAGATGGTCAAGATTAAAAGTTGCATCTATTTTTTTCTCTCTGCTCTGGGAGCCATAAATATATATAATATTTAGTTATTGTGGATGTTCTAATCGTCATCTACAATTGTTCATCTCACTTTATCATAATTCTTGAAAGTTTTAAAAGGCATTGGGTAACACCACCAGGTCAACGGTCAACCCCACCAGGGTATTAGCGGCGACGTCGCCGCTAATAGTGGGCCCCCGACACAGACTGACCAACGTGCCAGACAAACGTGACAGACTGACGTGGCATCTGCCACGTCAGTCTGTCACGCTTGTCTGGCATCTGCCATCTCGCAAATGGTTTCTGACATATCGGGAATGGTTTATGACATATCGGGAATGGTTCTTTGACGTAGTTCGATAGGATCAAAAGATGGTAGCGCATAGGAATCATCGATTTCAAAAGATGTCATACTTTCAACACTATATATATATGGAATGTCCAACTATATATCGTACACTTGAAAAAAACAGCAAGTAATAAGATACGCAATACCATAAAGTCGTGGTTTTCATACTGAATCATTGTGTATTTCGAAAAAAAAATTCAAACATAGGAATCATCGTTTTCATTACATATTTGTAGTTGCTGGTATTGTGTATCTTTTCCTTTTCAATCTTATTGTTTATATATATATATATGTATTATGAATATAGATATAGATATTATACATATGTGTAAATATATATATATATATATATATATATAGGAATCATCGTTTTCATTACATATTTTTAGTTGCTGGTATTGTGTATCTTTTCCTTTTCAAGCTTATTGTTTATATATATATATATATATATGTATGTATTATGAATATAGATATAGATATTATACGTATGTGTAAATATATATATATATATATAGTATGGACACCATCAATAGTTACTGAGGTAGATGTTTACTTGAATTGTTTCAGATGGATAGTTTGGAGGATATTTGGGCAGACCCAGAAAACGTACGTATTGAAGTGCCGAATAATGTGTTTGAGCAAGCTGATGTAGACGGTGAATATGAATGCGAAGCTGGGGACTTCGAAACTGATGAGGTGTTCGGTTCCTTTGAAGAATTAACGGATTGGGCTCAAAGAACAGCAATGGATTTGGGTTATGTTCTAGTCATACGGCGGACGAACAAAAACTCAAAAGAGGTGGTCAATAAAGTGACACTTATATGTCACCACGGTGGAGCGCGCGATGCAAGGTTAATTGGCCCACCCAAATGGTCCAGTAAGATAGGTTGTCCCTTTACTTTAATAGGCCGCCCTGGGCGTGATGGTGGTTGGAGGTTAACCGTCAAGGATTGGAGACACAATCATGATCCAACTACCGATCTGCAAGGGAATGCATACGCCAGACGGATGACGGATGAAGAAAAGGAATATGTGGGGACCTAATCGGATCGCGGTTTGTACCCACATCAGATCCTGGTAAACCTCAAACTTGAATTTCCGGAAAACCTGACTCGGAAAGGAGACATTACCAACTTCCTGAAAGCGAGACGGAGGTCCGGCCAAGCAGGGCGTACTCCAATGCAGGTACAAACATTAAATATTATATTGTACTACGTTGTTGGAATTGACTTATTTACTATATCTTGGTCACTTTTCGCAGGTTATGTTCTCACTGTTGCAGGAGAAAAGGTACTTTTACCAGTTCACCACAAATAACAAAAATGGACACTTGGAGAACCTGTTTTTCATTCATCCAACATCAATGACCCTATGGCGCGCATTTCTCTGGGTTATTGAAATAGACTCCACGTACAAAACCAACATATACAACATGCCGCTAGTTGAGATCGTCGGCGTGACTTCAACGGGGAAGACCTTCAATTTAGCATATGCGTTTATCGTAAACGAGCGGGAGGCGAATTATCAATGGGTGTTACGATGTCTCAAGTCCACCCTTGCTGATAGCTTTGCCGTTCGTGTCGTTCTTACTGACAGGGAGCTGGCCCTGATGAGAGCTTTGAAGGTTGTTATGCCGGAAGCGAAACAACTGCTGTGTAGGTACCATATATGGCAAAACATAATCAAGCACTGCGAACCGGCATTGCGGATGAAGAAAGATGTTAACATTGACAGGCTTAACGACTGGTGGAAAAAAGTCTATCAATCTCGGACTTTTGACGAGTTTAAGTCAAACGAAAAGGAGTTAAAGAAAAAACTTGCAGGTTTCCCAAACGTCTACAAGTACCTGATCGATAATTGGTTGTCCCCGTACCGAGAGCAGTTTGTGTCCTGTTGGGTCGATGAAGTACCTGACCGATAAGCTGGGTATAATAGTCAACTGCGTTAGCCTACGTGACCCCCGCACAGTATTTCCGATGCATCACGGCTTAGATCAACTGTTATTCAAACAACCGATAAGTATTGTTCTCATAAACGACGAAACCCATTTTGTTGCAGTGAAATTAGCAGGCGACTACCCAATGGCTTACAAGAATCCGGAATGGGAATTTCACGCAACCGATCATGCACGTCGACTAGCATTAACGTACGCAAATCAAGAAAATGCGTATCAAAATTGGTTGTATGCAAACATACCAAGAGTACCACCAGGCCCGCCTATTGTAATAAATGATTAAATCCGTTCAATGTTTTATATAGGTTGTATGTTTGTATAGTTTTGTTATTGTATATATTTTTTATGTTTTCAGTTCTTGTTGTTCCAAAACAAGTTTCAATCATTAATTTTTCATACTTTTCTATTGTACATACATTTATTATATAATATTTTTTTTTAAAGATGATACCCATTATTTTTTAATCAACAAATGTATACAAACATAAAAAATACAAATGATTAGATCACGCAAATCAAGATTACAAAAGGAAATCAAACTTCAGTTAAACGATGAATACAAACATAAACAAAAAATGGAAAACTAATCACTTTCACTATCACTATCACTATCAGTACCCAACCGCTGTGTGGGGGCCCGTGACGTGCTAGGCCCGGCCTGGAATGATGGCTGGCTCCAAGGGCTACCCTCGGCGAACATATCATTGACGTTAAAGGACGGTGACTGCTGGGCTGGGAAGAGTTGCTCTATATCCTCTGGGAGGGGGACATTCAGTCCACGTGTTCCCCTAACCACACACCCAACCACACGAGTATGTCCCGATCGGGTCCCTAAAGCGTCCACATATGTCTGCGTAGGCGGGGTATTGGGCACTTGGGAAAGTCTATGGTCGGTATCAAGAAGTCGCTCCTGTAGCACATGAAAAAATAAAGTTACAAAAAACTCATAAGTACATATACTTAATATAAAATTACCAATAAATTATCTTTTTTAAGTGTTGTGCAAGATCTTACATAAATGGGTCTAGCTGCGTTCTGCACCGTCTCATCTCGTCTCGTGTGGGTCCGCAAATAAAACTCAGGCGGCTCCTCACGTCGCCCATCATTATCTTCCTGTATATACATTAATCAAAGTTATATATTTGTATGTGTATCTCTATATAGATATATGTTTACATACGTGGATATAAATATTTACGTATAATTTACAGCGTAACGCCATTCACGCTGAGAGTATGACTGCCGACCGTGAGTACTGACAATATTATCTTGTTGCTGTCTGTTTGTCGTGTTTCTTTGGGCAGCAATCATCCGGGGCTCGCTGGTCCAGTAACCCAGTAGATAACTCCATACCTGTGGAGGCATCCCATACGGAGGTTGACCCTGCAGTTCTGCCAGCCTCTGTGAACCACCCCTGTCGGTGAACCAAGTCTTCTTGAATTTTGATTTTTTATCCCTGTAGATCTTCAGGGCATCCTGACGAATCATCTGGTCACGGCCTCTCGTAAAGGGTGATTTTCTGGGTGATCTAGATATGGTTCTAAGTAGAACCGTCTCTGCGATTTTGTAGTAATAGTTAGCATCTACCATATTTTTTTAATGACGTATTTAAATAGTAAAAAAAATAAGTTTTATACCATAAGCCAGTCAGTAAGTCCATCCTTGATAGGCTGGGGCACCTGATCCCACGACTCGTAATTATGTGGGACGGTAGCGACATAGGTCCCCAAATAGCTCTTGTACCACTTGGCGTGTCCCCGATTGCCTGCCACCTACTGAGATCGTTATTCAACATAAGTGAGATTCGGCGTCCCGAATTTTGAAACTCGCGCTCCAGATCATTGTTAGCAGCAGCAACTCTCCCTGTGCTAATACCTGCAAAACAAAATAAAATAACAAATATATATATATACATATATACCATATATTTATATGCAACGTACATTAATATATACTTACCACCCGTACGCCTACAACCCCATTCGGGGTTCCACCCCCAATTTGGAGGGTCGTTGCCACCATCTCCGCCATGAAGTGTAGTCATTTTAACCTACATCAGTTATACACAATTTATAAAATAATATAAACAAACATAAATGTCATAAAAAAGGTGCAAAGTAAATTAACATATTTTGGACACAAAATTGTTTTTCAAAATTATTATTCCTAAAATGACCACATTTTTGCAACTTTTTTCCAAAACCTTCGTTTCCAACATTAATACTAACCTAATAACAACTATATTAACAATTACAATTATACTAACAAGTGTTTTCTAAGATAATACTAACAATGTGATTAACAATAACCATAATTTTTCTAACAATCATCTAATTTTGAACTATAATACGGAATAATTATAACTACAAATGTTTTCCTAAAAATTAAATAATTTCTAAAAATCATATCATTCCTAACTATAATAACATAAGTAATCTTTGCTAAATATAATACTATAACATTTCTATAACTAATACTTTCTAACATATATTTACTAACACTTGTTTTTTAACATATATTTCCTAACATATATTTTCTATAACAAACATATATTTTATATAACATTAAACTATAACATTTATATAACTAATATTTTCTAACACATATTTTCACTCTTTTTTTTTCAACATATATTTTCTAACAAACGTATATAACATGTATTTTCTATAACTAATAATTTCTATAACAAACAAGTATTTGATAACATTATTATATATTAAAATAAAAACAACTATTTAAAAGGTAAATGAGTGTTACCTCGTCTGAAAAATGGTTTACCGAAAAAATGAGTAGAACAAATAACAGACTGTCTGGCTGGCCGGAAACAAATTTAGTCGCCGGAAAACGATATCGCCGGAGTAAACCGGAAAACTAAAAAATATGTTTTCCCGTATATCAGTGGTAGAAAATACGTTCCCCGCAAAACTGGTTGGCCGAAAAAATAATCGCCGGATAAATGTCGCCGCTAAAACCACGCCTGAAAATGGACTCCGGGAGGCCGAAAAAGGTAGTTCGTGTAAAAAAGAATGTTGATAACGATGATGAGGGGATAGATGGCCGAATTTGTGAGTTATACGAATGGAGAAGAAAGGAATTTATGGAGGAAGTGAGAGTTCTTACGGAGGAGAAGTAATACGGAGAAGAGGAACGAATGGAGAGAGCTTTTTTTATACCGAAAATCTGCAGTGGGGGGCCCACTATTTGCGGCGACGTCGCCGCTAATAGTGGGGGTCACATGAATATGGGGCCCACTATGTGCGGCGACGTCGCCGCTAATAATGGGTGGTCGGGTTACGCGTCAAAGCCTGGTCGGGTTACGCGCTTCGTTTTAAAATCAGTTTTCTTTTTATAATTTCAATCCATAAACTTAGATTCATCAAATAGTTCCTTAATTTCATGGTACAAATTACCTAACTCCCTAATTCCTTCAATTTCTTTCTCAAGAACTTCGTGAAATTATTACAAACAATTTTATTAAATTTTATTTTTAAAGAAAAGAAGTTTGATTAAATTTAAAACAAATAAACAAGAATAAAAGAAGAAAAGCAAAGAAGACAAGACATAAAGATCCAAAAAATACGCAAAGAACCACGCTTGCAAGTCTGACCATTATTCCCCTCGTCACTTCTTTGCACACCCAAGTTATGTTATAGATTTGAAATAAAATAGCACATTTAATCCAAATATAATCAAAGAAGTAAAATAATATAAAATCATTTGATGACTCAACGAAAATGATCGTATCAAAAGCATACAACCAACTTTTTGAAGAAGCATATTTCATTCTGTTTTTTTATTTGAAATAACAAATAAAATAATGTTACAAATACGTTTATGCTATTTAATTGTAGTTTTAGTCTAACTATCGTATAATGTGAAGTAGTTATATCTCTCTCTCTCTATATATATATATATAAATATTAAAATAATAATTATCCTAGCATTTTAAAGCCTTCTACAATTTAAAGTTATTTTTAAAAATTGCCACATAGGTCTTTATCCTATGTGGCATCTCTATATTTTTTTACAATATATAAATCTACAAAATTATGTTATCTTAAACTATTAAATTAAATAAAAATAAAATCTATATATAAACAAAATCTTAAAAAAATAAAAGCAAAAAATCACATTCTATATGATAATAGAAACCGTATGAATTTAAAATCTATTTTTAAAATTGAAAAATATTTGGTTTTCAAATTATTTATTTTTTAACTTTACTATCCAATATAACCAATATTATATATCACATTGTAATATAGTTTTTTATCCTCTCCGTGGTGGTGATTTTACGTTTTATAAAAACTAGTATCAATTACAGGTGAATTCAACGTAATTTGAATCATAAGTTTATTCTTTGTAATCTAATTATAATTTGAATTTGGTTTCTAACTATATCTAATTAAAGTTTTTTAACTTTTACGAATTTTATTATTTGATTAAGTAAGTTTCATGAAACTATTTTCTTTGAAAGAGTGTGATGAAATTCTAATAAGTCACATATCACTTTGCAAAAAAATAAGAGATCGTTATGATTTTATATTACATTTATATTTTAACTTCATTTTATGTTCATTAGTATTGCATGAAGTATAATATGTGATAGTTAATATGAATATTTGATAATGTATGTTTTTATATAAATGCAAAGATTTTCATAAATAATAAGAGTTATATTTTGAATTTATCTATTTCAATAAATGTAAAAATTTCCATTTAATGATAGTATAGGTTTATATGTACATGCCTAAATAATGTATAGTTGTTAAAAGTTATTATAAATATTCATATAACTAAAACAACATTTTTAAATAGTCGCACATCGTGCGGGTAAATGACCTAGTATATATATATATATATATAAGGCTATCAGAAAGTGCTCACATGGCATTCTCTGAGCCCGTCACGTTAGCACTTTCTTACGTGGCGTCACCGGTATTAATCTGAATGACACGTCAGCTTCCACGTGAGGATTACGTAAATTAGCATCTCGTATAATGTGAAGGAGTTATCTCTATCTCTCTCTCTCTCTATATATATATATATCAATATATTTATTAAAACAATAGGAATCCTAACATTTTAAAGCTTTCCTCAATATAAAGCTATTTTTAAAATTTGCCACATAGGTTTTTATCCTATGTGTCATTATCACATTTTTTTTGACAATATTTATCCATTAAATATTAAATAAAAAAGATATCTATATACAAACTTAAGAAACCAAATCCCTTATATTTAAGAATCAAATCCCATATGCAAAAAAGAAAAATAAAACCGTATAAACTTAAATATGAGTTTAAATTTTCTATATATCTTTTTTTTTCCCTGTAAAGGCAATATTCTTTATCTAACTTTTTTGATCTTGGATTTATTTAATCAAATCGTATATTATCAAAATCGTTTCATTATAGGATTTAAATATTCCTAACTAGATAATGATATCACAATTTGATTCAATGAAGTTACGGGTTATGCGGGTTCATTTCTATCACGGGTAGCAATTGTTTTAATAAAAACATAGGTTGTAATTACAATTATTCCTGATCAAATATGATATTTAGAGCAAATATGCAGCCACAAGATACTGTCAATCTCATTTAAACTAATTTTCATTATCCAAGTAGCACAACACCATTAGATTTCTAAATATGTTCAACTAAGTTTAATTTTTTTTGGTATTTAAATATTGAACATTATATATATTATTGACTTCAATGTCAATATTAAAACTTTTAAAAAATAAATTTAATATCCGCACATTGTGCGGGTAAAAAACCTTGTATATATATAAGGCTATCAGAAAGTGATCACATGGCATTCTCTGAGCCCGTCACGTTAGCACTTTCTTACGTGGCGTCACCGTATTAATCTGAATGACACGTCAGCTTCCACGTGAGGATTACGTACATTAGCATCTATATTTGATCCATGATTACATGCCAAGTGCTCTTGCCAATTAGACTAAAGCCCAATTGATGGCTTTTTTCCTTATATAATTAATGTTATTTGTAAGTTATTTAGTTTACTAATTCAAACACATGGTTCGTGATATACATACATAAATACACTAACTATAAAGATATGTGATATCAATAAAAAGCAATCAAACATTTTTTTTTCCGTCATGCATATATTTATTTTTATATGTATTTATTTATTTATATTTATTATTTTAAAAAGTTAACAAAAAAGAATATCTAGCCTTTGAAAATATCAATAATTATTACATTAGACGACAAAATATAAATATTCTAACAAAACTTTTAAATCTTAAATCTTTGTGTTTCGAAACGGTATATTTACATTGTTTTATTACATGTGATTCAAATGAAAAGCTAGCCTTTTAAGCATGTCATTTTATAGAGTCGAACTCATGACTTGAGGTAAAACCAGAAAAGGCCTTAACCGTTAATCTAGCCTTCATTATCGTCAAAACTCTAACCATTTATAAAAGACGAACACAACAAATAAGAATGTATTACAATTTTCATGTAAACTATGTATTTAAATTGCTATAATAAATTTAATTTCATTAGATTTATAGAAAATAATAGTATTCTAATGTTTACCCTTAGTTCATTTTTTTTAACGAAAAACTATCTCAGTCTTAGTTCTGAATTATTACGAATGCCTATATATGATCAAAACACAAGACTTTCAAATATACCCCGTATAGTTACTAAGATCTTCCCAATGAGTAACCAACTTTATTGGTTTTTAGAACTTTTTTTTTTTGTAATATTTTTGATAAATTTAAGTGACTATCACAAAAATTAATTATTTTATCATGTAAACTTTATTTTTCTAATCGTGTGTACTATAGATTTGATAATAATAAATTGAATGCTTTTCTAATATATGTCTCAAAAATATATAAATGATTTGACGTAAATAACCAAAAAAAAAAAGTTCTAAAAGCCAATAAAGTTGGTTACTCATTGGGAAGTTTTTAGTAACTATACGGGGTATATTTGAAAGTCTTGTGTTTTGATCATATATAGGCATTCGTAATAATTCAGAACTACGACTGAGATAGTTTTTCGTTAAAAAAAAAAAGAACTGAGAGTAAACATTAGAATACTATTATTTTCTATAAATCTAATGAAATTAAATTTATTATAGCAATTTAAATACATAGTTTACATGAAAATTGTAATACATTCTTATTTGTGTGTTCGTCTTTTATAAATGGTTAGAGTTTTGACGATAATGAAGGCTAGATTAACGGTTAAGGCCTTTTCTGGTTTTACCTCAAGTTATGATTTCGACTCTATAAAATGACATGCTTAAAAGGCTTTTCATTTGAATCACATGTAATAAAACAATGTAAATATACCGTTTCGAAACACAAAGATTTAAGATTTAAAAGTTTTGTTATAATATATATTTTGTCGTCTAATGTAATAATTATTGATATTTTCAAAGGCTAGATATTCTTTTTTGTTAACTTTTTAAAATAATAAATACAAATAAATAAATACATATAAAAATAAATATATGCATGACGGAAAAGAAAATGTTTAATTGCTTTTTATTGATATCACATATCTTTATAGTTAGTGTATTTATGTATGTATATCACGAACCATGTGTTTGAATTAGTAAACTAAATAACTTACAAATAACATTAATTATATAAGGAAAAAAGTCATCAATTGGGCTTTAGTCTAATTGGCAAGAGCACTTGGCGTGTAATCATTGATCAAATATAGATGCTAATATACGTAATCCTCACATGGAAGCTGACGTATCATTCAGATTAATACGGTGACGCCACGTAAGAAAGTGCTAACGTGACGGGCTCAGAGAATGTCATGTGATCACTTTCTGATAACCTTATATATATATATCGATTTTCCATCGCCATCTATTATAAATCACCATCTATTTCTAAATGATTAGTTCATGTAACACATGTGTATGTATAATCATGTTGGGTATATACAGATAATTATGTTTCTCTGGATTCAAGTTCTATTAGTGGCGAAGCCATAATTTTAGGACTCGGGTGACCGAATTATTAACAAGGTCCTAAAAAGTGTATAAACGTAAACTTAAATTGAGTTAGGATGAGCGTATGAGATTCTAAATATATGCTTTAGTGGGAGGTTAATTAAATTTCAATTATACTAATAAAAAAATAGTACTGAAAATATAAAATTTTATATGCTACAACCACCTTTGGCCTCCGTGTAGCTTTGTCATTGAGTTCTATGATTGTTTTTGTTGTATACAATTTACGAAAAATCAGTGAGAAATAAAATAGATTGAGGCAACGCCCGGGTATAACCTAGTTAATTACGAGTAATAAATACCGAAAATTTCACGATTTATGAAGTCCCTCAACATAACCTAATTAATATGTCTAAAGATATGCTTTACAATAAGATAATGACATTTAGAAAATTCAAAGAGTAAGATTAAGAAAGAGAATTAACAAGATACACATATCAAAATTTTAAAGTTTTAGGTTGATTTTTATGTGTATCTTTTAAGTTTATTTATCATTTTTCTACTTTGAAATACAAAATTCTTAGCTAAGAAAACTTCTTTTAGCAATGTAAGGTTTATAAAATAAAAATTTGTGTAAAAAAATTTCAAAATAAAGCCCAGTTTCTAAATCCATCTACATATTTAAGCTCCAAATCCTTAACCACAATCCCAATTCAAAACTTTTGTGCTAAACATACCTATAATTTGTAAACTTTGAAACTTAATTCTGATATTCTCATTCTTTGACTATCCGTAACTCCAATTTTGTACCAATATCTTACCCAAAAAATTTCTTATGGTTTTACTTATTGACAATCTAATTTTTATGTGGAATTAAAAAACTAAAAAAAACAATATCGATAATATCAACATATAGAGGTGTTTGTGTTAACTTATATTGGAAAATATGACTATATTTTGATGTGTTTATTTATTTGCAAAACTTATTCTGGTTAATACATTCATTTCGAAAAACTTGTTCTTTTAAGAATGGTTTTATTAATTAAAACTACTAAAGCTATAAAAACAAATGACTTATATGAATGAAACATATAAAGAAGATATTACATAGTTACTACTACTATATAACTAGCTAATCGATTCGGGTTGAACCCGAATGTTGTAATTAAAATTTTAAAACAAAAAAGAATATATCTAATTTTTGTTATCGATATATTATAACTTGATATGAAGAGTACCTATTACATTAACAAAGTATAGAAAAACATTTCAAAATATTATATAGAAAAAATTAAAAGATTAGAAATTTTAGATAAGCATTAAGTGAGTTTTTTAAAATATGACATCATAAATGAAAGATAAACATTTTCAATCATTTGTTTAAAGAATAAAAAATCTTTCTTATATAATATCACAAATAAATTATTTTTTTATTTAATTGATTTATTAACTATATAACTATTGTTTTAGTTGAATTATTAGATTTATATCAAGTTATAATGTTTTAAAAATTAATATTACATAATTTCTTTTAACTTATTTTATAGTTTTACAATTTTAATTAGCATGTCCGGGTTAAACTCAGGTTAAACCTGAGTGATTATCGTAATATGAAAGATGTATTTAGGTAAAGAGTGGTGAAAATGAAAGGCCCCAACTCATCATATCATATATCATATATATGTAAGTTCAATTTTAACTTATGTCATGGTAATATTAATAGGTAGACATCAAGTAAAATATATTAGGACTAAAATTTTTAGTTTACGTACTATAAAGCTAGGACTGGTATAATAATAAAATAATAAAAACTTTAATAAATAAATTAAGCGCATGTTACTAATTACTATCATAATATGTGTTGAAGTCTAACTATCACATGACTTATGAATGAAAAATGATAAATCCTTTATTTTGTTGGATTTTATTGATACTTTTTTTTTTTATCTTATCTTTTGATTTTTATAATTAAGATGATATTTATACTGATAAGATAAGAGGATATAAATCTATCCGAGAACATAAAAAGATACTCCCTTCGTCCCATATTAAATGTCATATTTTGACTTTTTTAGTCTTTTTTTTCCAACTTTGACCGTAAATATCTTTGTTTGTGCTATATAACACTTGATATAACATATATGAATTGATTAAGTTTTAAACGTACTTTTCATGGATATAACTTTCATCGACTAATATATAACACAAACAAAGATATTTACGATCAAAGTCACAAGAAAAAGACTTGACCAGTCAAAATAGGACAATTGAAATGGGATGGGGGAGTACATAAAACACTGAAGGTATTAAGTTATTTTTTGGGTTCGCAAAAATTTATTAATAAATTGATTAAAATAGTAATAACTAAATTGAACCGATATAATGTACACCGTATCTTTTTATATATAATAAAGAAGAATTGTCTTTTAAAACTATTTTTAGAAAAAGTATTATGTGGCAAGTCTATATTTTTCTTCAAAAAGTTTTTATTTTATTTATGATGTCATATGTCATATTTAATATATTGTAATATTTTCAAAGATAAATAGCTAGTTTACTAAATATTTATTTTAAATTCTTACTTTTTGATTATAAATTTCTTTTTTATGTTTTGTTAATGCAATAAATACTCATCCATATATATTATGTTAGTCAACTTAATATCTCCAAACCAAGTTATGATATATCAATTACAAAAAAACTACATATATTCTTTTAACTTTTTTTATTTTAAAATTTTAGTTAGAGCCCGGGTTAAACCCGGGATTATTAGCTAATAGTAATATAATATAAGGATCCATCTGAATTCGAGTCTCACTTATTCTTACATTTGTAAAAGTGGATTAATATGGGTTTTTTTTAGATTCTTTGTTTCAGATATACGTGTAAATTTAAGAGTAAGAGTAGAAAAAAAATTGAAAATATCTTTATTTAATTAGATAAAAAAAAATCATAAAATAATCACTGCGTTTAATCTAATATAAATACTAGCTAATTAAACCCGGGTTTAACCCAGGTCATCTAATTAAAAACTTTACAAATAGAAATACATAATTATCTATATTATTTGTTCATACACCTTTTGTTTAAAAAACTCCAACGATAACACTTTGTTTAGATATTGAACAAAGTGAGGGGTATTTTAGTCTTTTGACCCCTTCTTTTTGAGAAAATTACACTTTTGATACCTCAAATTGTCAATTTTTTCACTTTTGGTACCTCATTACACAACATATTTTTATTATACTCTCCAATTTTCATCTCACACATTAGCATCTATCAAACAACACACACTCAAAAATCAACACACATTGCGATCATATCCATATATCCATGTATACCTATATCTCTATACCATACCAAATTCAATACATAAACATGCGTAAATAAATTCAAATCTCTTATATGAATAATACACCATCAGAAAGGGTTACCGACTATCTCCTTCCCCACCAGGCACCACGACCTCCACCTTAGTTAGATATTCTGATCTAATCTCGTTTGTAGCAAATATATTCATCTGTAACAGATTCCATTCAGATCTCGTTTGTACCAGATTCCAATCAAATTTTGTTTGTAGCATATTCCGATCGAAGAATAGGTTAATTTAAGGGTGAGAGGGTTTTCAATAATATGAAGAAAAGAGATCGATGGTGGGTGTGTATTCCGGCGACATGAGTTTTTCGGGCCATCGATCCACCAATGCATTCAGTTCTTCCACCATCACCCGTAAGTACACCAACAACATATAATATTTCAAGAATTGATACACACCATTGGGTGTATATCTAAGAAGCGTAAAAAAAAAAATCATGTGTTGATTTTTGAGTGTGTGTTGTTTGATAGATGCTAATATGTGAGATGAAAATTGGAGAGTGTAATAAAAATATGTTTGTCAAAAGTGAAAAAATTGACAACTTAAGGTACCAAAAGTGAAAAAATTGACAACTTGAGGTATCAAAAGTGTAATTTTCTCAAAAAGAAGGGGCCAAAAGACTAAAATACCCCTCACGTGTTTGTCACGTGAGGGCGTTAACGGCAAAAATTAACGCCGTATGAACGTGGTACCAAAACTGAAAAAAACGCAAAACCTTAGGTTTGAAAGCTGTAATTTTTTGAGTTAGAGATTAAAAGTGCAAAAGCTGCCAACTTGAGGTACCAAAAGTGTAATTTTCTCTAGTATTTATATACAAATTAAGTTCTTGCTTTTAATCTATCTTTCATTTCCTTATCATTTGTCGCGGAGGTTGCATGGAAGATGACATCTTTGAAATATTCAGTCAAATCATGTACACGATTGTCAAAAATAAGACATAGTAATACAATACGTTGAAACATGAAAAAATTAATTCATTCATATATGTCATGGTCAACTACATTAATTTATCATCGTATCAACGACATATATGATATATCTATGATAAAACTAACAGAAGGTTCATAACCTTATTTTATAATGCTTCATCAACAATCCAAATCACAAAGCATTTTATATGCTAATCTAGACGATGATTAAACTCTGAGAAAAATGAGTATGAGACTGTTATGCATCCAACTTAGATGGAAAATCTCTCATATACCAATATTTAATATTTTGAATAAATGTTTAGCCCTACATGTTTTTTATGGCTTAAAAAATGACATGTGAGTGATTTTTTATGTATGCGATGTGTTATTATGGTAAAAACAATATGAAATTCAATTGTATGTACCAAAAAATTTGAAATTCAATTGTATGTACCAAATTTTTCAAAATTTGAAAATTGTATGTTCCAAAAAATATGAAATTCAATTTCTTACTCATAATTATTCAATCACGTTTTACGTTTGTAACAAACTTTCAAATAATTATAAATTACGAGAAAAAGGTATCCGCGCGTTGCAGCGGTGATGGAGGTGATGGCGGGGTGGTGATGTAATGGCGGTGGCGGCGGTGGCAGCGATGGGGTGAATCATCTGACGGACTCCATCCTTAGCCGTATGGGCTCCGCCGTCGGATTTAAAAATTCGTCAAAAGTATATCGAATGATCTATCTAATGAAAAATCATGACATTTTAAGTTTTATAATTTATCAATGTACGGTTTTTGAGATAAAAGATTTTGATTGAAAATAAATTGATTTATGGATGAGAGAGAAAAAAAATAAGTGGTTGAAATTTGAGTAGAAAGAAAGGGTATTATCGTTTTTTTAGGTAAATATAGAATCATTAGAAAGGGCATTTTGAAAAAATAGATGTTTGAAACTTAAAATGTTATACATGGACTATTTGCTTTATAATATAATATTGATTAACTTTAAGAAAAAATATAAAAACTTGAGGGAATTCCTTTCCATATTTATACCACCACTTTCATACATTCTTGACTTATTCAATGAGATATGAATTTTGTACATTGTGATACATTAATTAAAAGTAATTGTACGAATATTAGGGAGGGGATTCCCTTACGTTATTTTCTCAACTTGAGTCAAGTTGGAGAAATTTTAACCCTTAAATGAAAATCAATAGTCAAGATTCAGAGATCGTCTGTGAATCTTAACCATTAATTTTCATATGAGGGAATTCCATCCCCGAATATCAACTCTTTTATTAAAAAGTGATCTATACAGTAAACAAAAACGCATAAAAAATTAGCTTAATTATATATATATTGGGGTAGGTTATTTTAAGTCCAGGTTACTTTTAGTCCATTTTGAGTCCATATAACTTACACATTTGTATGTGTAAGTTTTACAACTTACACATGTATAAGTCGTGGTGGCGGTGGTCGCCATCGCCGGAAAATCATGGTGGTGGTCAGAGATGATGGTGGTGGTGGTAGGAAGTGATTGGAATTTGATGAAATGAATGAAAATCAATGGACTCAAAATAAGGTGGACTCAATAACTTCTCTCTCTTTTTTTCTCTCTCTCTCTATACATACATACATACATACATACATACATATATATATATACACACACACACGAAAAGGTAATGTGAAATATATAACTCTTTAAGCATGAAATGTACAAGTTCTTATAGCACATACTAATTTTATCAATACCTTCAAAGTTTTTATCTTTTAATATTTACCCCACATCAAAGTTTTTACTTTCATTTTTTGACACTAAATTCTTATGTTCACACGTTTTCATCAAACAACACATAGTTACAGTTATAATAACTGTTATCAACGGTATGTCTTACGTTCATTTAATATTTAAAACATTAATATAGTTGTTATTTATGATTTTTATACATCTTATTATTCTTTTACTTTTTTTTAATTGTTATTGTTACATGTTTAATTGTCTTTTATTTTGTCTTTTAATTTTAGCCCATATTAAAGTTTTCATTTTCAATTTCTTGACACTACATTTTTAGATTCTTATGTTTTCATCAAACAACTTTCACACAGTTATGGTAATACTTTTATATATTTGGTGTTTGATTATTTTCATTCGTTTTTTATATATATAACGTGTTTAATATAACAACTTTCATTATCATTACATCTTATGTTCATGTAACATTTAAAACATTCGTATAGTTATTGTTTATGTTTTATACATCTTATTATTTCTTTAAAAAAATTTTTTAAAGAAAATCATGTCATTAGCCAAATTTCATTGAGATTATACCAAATTAGCCAAGTTTTTTGAATTTTCACAAAATAACCAACAAAATCGCAATAAACTGACAAAATCTCAATGAAATCTTCAAAATCGCAACGAGATTCTGATAATCTCTATGCGACTCTGAGAATCTCGTAGAGATTGTGCAGAAGAATCTCATAGGGATTATGCATAATCTTATAGAGATTCGGCAAAATCTCTAAGAGATTCTGCAGAAGAATCGCATTGCAATTCTCAAGATCTCGTTGCAATTCTTCATAATCTTAATCTGATTGCGATTATGATGTTCTCATTGCGATTTTGAAGATCTCATTGCGATTTTGTTGTCTATTTTGTGAAAATCCAGAAAAACTTGGTATAATCGCAATAAAGTTTGGTTAATCATGTAATTTTTATTTTATTGTTATTACCACATGTTTAGGTTTTTTTTTTTTTTATAAAAAATTCGGGTTTAAATATTTGACATAAATTTGTGTCCAAAACTTTATCGTGTAAAAAAAATATTTCACGATAACGTGCAGTAAATCTTCTAAATAATATTTTACTCCAATCATGATATCATCATCATATATATGAATAATCCAGATGTTTTTTCCGTGCATATGCCACCATATTTTTAAAAACAAAGACCTCTTTATATTTTAGACCACATATAATAAAGACAACCCACCCCATAAGACCTCCCCGATGCTCCGGCCAAATTCCTTCCATATAATCCCGACAAACTTTCATATATCAAACATCAAATTAATTAGTTTTAACCACTAGGATTTCGAGAAATTGCCTTTGTACAGAGCATTTTAAAAAAGTACTAGAGTCAATGATTTCACAAAATTTATATTTTTCTTAATGTTATTTTTGGGTCCTGTGACTTTCGACCTCTTTACTCTTCATCTCAAAGTTATATATGGAAGAAATGGAAGTTAGGAAAATAGTTGTGGTTGTAGAAGATGTTGAAGTTGCAAGAACAGCTCTTTTATGGGCACTTCATAACGTTCTTCGTTACGGGGATTTAGTGACTCTACTTCATGTTTTTCATGTGAGTTCCACAACCGGTAGCAAATCACGTAATAAAAAGAAAACTCGATTGTTAAGGTTGAAAGGTTTTCAGTTGGCACTTTCGTTTAAGGATATATGTCTTCAGAGTTTTCCTAATGTAAGTTAATTCATTTTGATCAATCGGTTCATTCTTTGTTGTTATTTGATTACAATTTATTAATGCGTATATGACTGTCTACATCATATCATATTGAAGGTTTAAATGTTGTTGTTGTTAAGTACTATTTCACTTGGTAGATGAAAGATTGTTTTTAGTTGATCAAAATCATTAATTTGTTTTTTTAAATGAAAACAGACGAAGATAGATATCGTTGTGACGGAAGGTGATGAAGATGGTGGAAGGATGACGGATTTGGTTAGGCAGATTGGGGCTTCAACTTTGGTAGTTGGTTTACATGATCAAAGTTTTCTCTACAGGTAGATTTTCATTTTCATATATTGATTTATATAATTTAAAATTTGTATATGTTGGATAGTAATTACCTAGTGGTAAAAATTTGGCCTTTTAAGGGTTAAAAATAGTTAGAAATTCCAAGTTTGGATGGCCTTTAAGGGTTAAGAATACTTAGAGCCTCATACCTTAATGATCTATGTGGAAAGTTACGATGAAGGCAGATCTTACACCTACTAAGGTAGAAAGGCTGCTTTAAGGTTTTACGTAAAGGTTACAAGCGACAACTTAACTCTAGACTAATATTAAAGCAAATGCGTGTTTTAAGATTTAGTCGGCTTAAACAGGTTAGCAGGCTAATATAAAGTTTTTATCTTATGAATTGAGATCATTCAAATTTGAATGTTAAATTTAACTTGAATTGCATCTTTTTAATTGTCTAAAGATGTTATTTAGTCAATACCATTGATATCTGCTTTATCACCGACTATGGAGTTTTATTATTTTTGTTTTCTTTCTTCCTTTTTCATTAGTTTAATGACTCACATTAAAAATATCAGTGTATATAAATAGATGGTAAGTATGACAAAATGAATATGTCTTCTAGTAACACAACAATAAAGTTTGTTTCTTCCTTTTCATTAGTTTAATATATCACATTATAAAAAATAAAGTAGAGGAAATATATAGATGGTAAGTAAGACAAATTAAGATGTCTTTTAGTAACACATGAACCAAGTTTGTCAAAACTAATTAAAACTAAGATTGATTGATTTCGTGTCTAAATCTTGTCTTAGAGATGTTTACACTTTTCACATGGATGATTAAAATATAGATTCCGTGATTAATGTAGTATATTGTTTATACAATTGCACCATCTTCTATGATTCATTTATAGTTTTATACTCAGGAATTTGTTTATGTTTTATGTTAGCATATATGATCATGTAAATGTTTGTGTGGCAAAAAATAAACACAAACAATAGGTCATGGGTGCATAGTGGTGATATACTGGTACAGACAGTTTACACATGTGACATGTATATAGATATAGAGTGCTAAGGATTTTCTGTCCAATTGTTTAATTATAGAAATTTTTTGTAAAGTTAGTTTCGGTTCAGCACGTAGGCAATTTTAACCAACAAATCGCTGGACATCCAACCTCCTCCTTATTATGAAAAATACCTTAAGATTAGAAACCCAAGACTTGAACCTGATACCTTGGGAAAAACTCGTCTCTGAGGCCCACATAGTGAATTTAAAAGATACCCCTGGCCAACCCACCTAAGTGGAGTTGGTTATTTATAGAAAAAATTATTCTTATGAAAAATAGACTTCGCAAATATAAGTTATTTCTAATAAGTGTCAATTTGACCCTTTATCTTGCATGTATATTTTTCATATCATATGTCCTTATTATAGCCTTATAGGATGTATGTATGCATTTGTTTTTTTGTACTTATAGAAAAGATGCTAAATAAATAAACTTGGCATGAATTAATGATGTTATGAAAAGCAAAGTTATGGTTGCACAATTAATATTTTAGATAGATTAAATGGTCCCAATTGATAACATCATCGTTAGGTGATAGACAGCTTGAAATTAAATTCGATCTTAACAAATTGTTTCATTTTCTTATTCATTCATCAAATCTTGTCTGGTAAAAGTGTTTGTGTTGATAAATTTGTCTGTATAAATTAGACAGCATTATTGTTTGCCTTATGTCCTAAATAATAAACAGTGTTGCCAATTGTATGTTACTGTATTATCTTGAATGCTAACTACTCTTTCTTTACCATTTTAATTGTTCTATTTTAACTGTTCAAGTCTTTTTCTTACGAATTTGACTGTAAATAAATTTGTTTGTATTATTTATTAGTTGATGAAAGTTATTTCAATTGAAAAATATATTTAAAACTCATATATCTTATACCAAATGTTATATAACATAAACAAAGATATTTACGGTCAAAGTTGAAAAATTAAGATTGAAAAAGTCAAACTATGAAACTTAATATGGAACAGAGAGAATATTAAATACTAACTCGCTATTTTAAAAAATGCATAAAGGAGAATATTAAAAAGGGTTTTGTCAAACAAAGCCCTAAAGGCTTTCGTTAAGGTGCATTAATTAGTTGTACACTTATCATAAAATTCAGGGGGCGACATTTAATATGAATATGTACAACTTTTTTATGCACGTTAAATGAAGCCCTAAGTGGTTACTTTAGCATTTTCCTATTAAAAATCAACAGTAAAAGTATTTTTTGTTTTTGTTAAGTCACTCGGTATACACTAAGTTCAAAACAAACATATCTTTTTGACTTACTCAAACACTACCTAGCTTCTATATATATATCGATATCCATATTGATATCGACTCTAAACTGTTCGTAACAGATTAGCAAAGTACAAGTTTAATTATTTTCGAAAGTTATACTAAGAAAACAACACATTTTTGGTACCAATATACGTGTAGTGATCTTTTTCTACTTATTTTGGTATGATAGGTTAGCAATGGCCCACAAGAACATTTCACACAACTTTAATTGCAAAGTTCTGGCCATCAAACAACCTACTTCACCACTAACATTGAGAAGTAGACCCACATTGTCAGATAGCTCAACTAGCATGGACTTTTCTCAGATTGATATTTCCACATTGAGGTACCATTTCTTACTACTTTCCAACTTTCTTATGGTGACAAATTCTATACAGTTAGACGATATATAGTCGAAATACATCAGAATAGTTAGTAATGCACAATGACCTTACGTTATTCGGTTATACACTCTTCAATGTAACACTTCCTTTTTGTCCCGTGTAACTAAATTTTGTTGTTTCGGTACGTTCAGAGAAGTGTCCAGACGATTGAGCCGGGAAAAAATAGGCTTATACATCCAAACGAATTTAAATATATAAACAAAAATTGTATAAATGATGACTAATATTATTATAAGAAGAAGAAAAAATTGGTCCTGTTTTTCGAAAGCGTGGGACAAGGGTCGGGTTTGCCTCTCTGCAGGCCCAGATTACCTATTTCTTTTAAGACCAAGTCCAAACTAGTTTGAGTCAATTATAGATATGTCATGTATCAACAAACTCTAATTGGACCAGTTGTGTACATATATGTTGCTGCTCTTCATAACTTGAAAATAAATATGACATAAAAAATAGGTTAGGTGCATATAAACTTTGCCAGTTGGAGTAATCTATATCTATATATATACACACTAGTGTTTAGACCCGTCCAATGGACGGATAGTCTCAAAATATATTAATCAAAGCTAAAAAATTGGAATTCAAATATATTAAATAGATATACCAAAATCAAATTGGAAATTTGCTAGCTGAATAGCCACCCCATCGGTCAAAATACTCCAAAAATTATCCGCCCAAAGAAGAAACATACGAAAATTAACTCCATATAAATATTGATTCCAGATTACCCTTTTTTTTCAACTTTAGTTAAATAAAAAATTTACATTTTTTTTTTTCTAAAAGTGTAAACTATATAAAAGTAAAATTAATTATTTTTAAATTGAAATAAGTGTAAATTGGTGATAAAACATCAAAAAGTGTAAGTTAATTATTTTAAATTGGGTTAAAGTGTAACTTGATGATGGGAAACAAAAAAGTGTAAATTAATTGATTTAGATTGGGGTTAAAGTGTAAATTGGTTATGGAAAACCAAAAAGTGTAAATTAATTTGGATTAATATTAAAAAATTAGAGGATTAATAAGAAGGAGGGATTAGACTCAAGGAGGTGGATTAGGATGCCAAGTGTACCCCAACCCCCTCTTTTAGTTATATTATAGATTAAATACTCCGTTAAAGTTTGTTTACCGAACTGTTATATATGTTTGAGTACTATGCAATATAATAGTATTTTTATTCAATGTATATATGTAACTAAGTTTTGTTGGGTATGTACAACATAACATTTAATTCGTTACCTGTTTGTTTTAAGTTGTACCCAGCCCAAATTAGTACTTTTATTATATATTATCGTCACCTATGAAGTAAGGACATTTTCATTTATAAGTTGTTTATGTATCATTATCATTTATCAACACTAATTGGACCAGTTGTGTTACATGTATATGTCGGCTCTTAATGACTTGATAATTATATGACAAACAAATAGGTGGGTACGCATAAATTTTTGTTGGAAATAACAGTATAATAACAATATGTAATTCCTTAAATATATATATATATATATATATATATATTACAATACGATTAAATAATGATAAAGGAATTAAACATGAACAGAATGGAGGAACTAAATAAAAGAGGCAATTTGAAAGCTTCCTGCAAAACAAGAAAACGTAATAACAATAAGTAGAACCGGGCTTGTGTTTGACACAATTCCCTTAAACAGATTCGCCGTCTGTTCCCAGGGTACACCGGTTAAAAGCAGCGTACTGCCGGACGTTGAACACTTGCCTAAAAGACGAAATTGCAGAGAATGTGTGTGTGGTATGAACGATACAAAAGTGAGTTACAAAACTGATACTTATGACATCAGTTTCAGGAGTTTCAAAAGCTTCTTCTAGATCATTCTTGACCGGGTCAAAAACCGGGTCGCAGCAAAAAGGAGCCTCGCACGGGCCCCACTTTTTCGAGCTCACACATTGGTTTAGAGAATTTTGACCTAGAAACCCGTTTTCTGCACCCCACCCCTACGCGCGGGTAGGAACCAGAGTAAAACACAACACAAGATCTTGACATAGCTTAGAAACCTCCACTTATAAACTAGTAAAAGTTTATATCCCACACCAATGTGGGACAAAGCTTTTCCAACTCCAACTTATGCACCAAACACACAACTTTGAGACTCGATATCTCATTCACCTTTAACCCAATTTGGACGCATCTTAGTTTGTTACGTAGCCTTGGCCAGAGACTACAAAACCCACTAAACGGTTCGCAATATATGTCACACGACTATATATTTATTGATGTCCAAAGTGGTGGAAAAATGCACTTTTTCCCAACAGTTTTGTCGATCAATCTTTGTCAATGTTAACCAATGTTATGTTCTATCGATGTTTAGTACCAAAAGCACATCGCAATTACTGGTGTATAGATATATAAGTTTGAGCCAATTATAGATATTAAGTTGAAACTTCAATATCTTCTTCCATAGCTTTAAGTTGTAATTTAGAAGTGTTAGAGATGTGTACATGACTATCCATAGCTTTGGGCTCACAAATGGGTCAAGTGAGCCCTTTGAAGAAATGGGCCATCGTTATAGGTTCACTAGCTAGTTTAGGAAATTTGCAATCATCACCGTCGTTTTTAAGTTTCAATGATCATAGTTGATAGTCAAGATTAAGTGATCACGGGGTCGTTGATGAGGGTGAGTGAGTTGTGCAACCACATAGGGCATCCAAATTTATTATATGAATATACAAGTTAAAAAAAATTCAGGTGGATTGTTGAATATTATTAGGTTCATACTCCACTTTTGACGGTCATCACTTATTTTAACACCCTATTTGGATATTTGTGAAGGACTTCCAAATTTTTTGACAAATCTCGACTACAATTGTGTGTACTTATAACTGGCCTTATATAATTTATCACGTTGACCTTTGATGAAAGCTATGCATATCATCGTAATGCTCGTGATTTCTCTCTTTACTTGGCTTTAGTTGAACCTTGATCAACTTGCCTTCATCAACTAGTAGTCTTTGGGAACTAAAAAAGGAGACATAGCAACAAAAAAGAGGATCTCTGCTTCTTTTTAGAACTATTTTTCTTCAATATTTGTTTAATAATTAAGGGGATGGATAATTATACTTGGGTTGTGGTGACATTTCAGGTGAGTTTATAATGGGTTGACATGCACCCGGTGTGGTTCACCAACTCACTTACTATTGCTTTCGAGTCCCTAGTCTAGTATTTTTATAAATACTGCCTAACTCGTTGTTCTAAAAAAAAAAAGAATTGACTTATCACCCATTTGACCCACTCGAGATAAAACGTTTCCACATCCACCCCTAAAAACTCGTTATCTTTGTGTAAAAATGACAACTTTCTGAAGACAATGGGTTTTCCACTTGATCCAAACTAACTTCTTAAGTAAAGAACTAAACCCGATTTGTTGGAATCATTTTGTAGTCAAACAAACCAACAAGCTTGTAGGCTAGCAGTATCTATGTTGCTTATTAACATCAAGGTCGGTGGTTCAAACCCCGTTGTAGTTACAGTTTTCAGCTATTAGTTAGTCTGCCCGTTTATTAAGAAACAACGAACCAAAGTCCATTTTTATAAATACATAATACAAATGAACAGAATACATCTTTTTATTTTTTATTTTCATGTTTTGGTCATAATTGTCTGTTATCATCATTAAAATATTATGATTGTTGCAGTGTACCTGAAGTTCCTCCACCCAAAATCCCATATCAAGTATGTCCAGATCCATCTGCAATTATATGGAGATCAAGGAGAAGAAGAAAACAATGAACATTGACTGGTCTGGTTCGGGTATAGTGTTCTAGAGTGAAAATGATGGACAAAATTCAGTTTAATTAGTTTGCATTCAAGTACCACATGGGTCAGTTCTTTTTCAAGTTCATACAACACCACACACCAAAATGTGGAAATTAATTAACACAAGATTACTCTTCATAATCACAAAGTTTCCTCCTGCTTACCGGCTAATGTTGTTTTTCTCTAGCTTGTTAAATACGCGTGTATACTTTTATCTCATGTTCTGATATGTTCCGATATTTTGATATGGAACGAAAGTTAACACAGTGCTCACAAATGTGGCATAAAAAGAAAAATTACCATTATTTGAAGTCAATTGTGTTTAAGACACAAAATATTGCTTATTTTTCTTTGATGAGACTTGAATTGGAATGTGTTGATTGTTGGCCAACTTGAATATGACTACGCGAAAGGTCATTACCAAACTCGCTTCTGATGAATTAAAATATAATAGTAAGAACTTGAAATTCTAGAAAATTTCAATTCACATGACCATACGTACATTATTATTTTCTTTAACCGTATATGGTGTAAGATGTTATAACATACAATACTTTTAAGACATGTTTGAATATATACAAACAAATAAAGATTCAATATTGTATACCGAAGTTCGGGTATGGGATGATTGAGCCAAACATTTGAAAGTTTGGAAAATCCGATGTGCAACGCATTAAGACTTTTTAGTGGGCTGTTTGCGGTTTTCAGCCCATATGAGTTTGGAAATGTGCTTTGTCCAATAATTGACATAAATCTATTTCATGAGCCCACGATAGAGAAATTTATGCGTTGCACGTTTATATCTTATTATATGCAGTAAAAATAATTATATAAGTTAATTATTTGATCATAAAAATTGAGCCCCCCCCCCTTTTTTTCTTTGTTTAGTATTTGGGAACTAATATCTATAGCGTTAAAAAACTAAAGTTGTATTCATTGTAATAATGGGCTTTCGAATCATTACATTGTACGTATACGGGTATCTATTTGACAACCATATAAGTTGTCATTTGTATCTTTTTTATTGATCGGATACATACAATGCACAAGATTTGAAATTTCATTGATCGGATACATGCAATCACACATTTTTCTGCCTTCTAAAATAATAAAAATACATCTAATTTATTCAAAATGTTTTATTTATAACGCCATACATCGATAAATTATAAGAAATATACGAGTGTTTTTCACATTCCGTCCTTTTTCATTATAAAGGTCATTTGTTATACTGTCGACGATTTTAATTTTCATATTTTGTTGTTTGTACTTGTATATTTACATGTGTAAAACATTTGTTTTCGCATGTAAGTTACGTTTTGATCATACATACACATCCATGACGTCTAAGAGCGGAGCCCGTTAGTACGTGGCATAGCTATGATGACTAAGGGCGGAGCCCATCAGGTATGTTAACAATCATCGATCACCCCTTGTGACCTATCATCCTCTATGACTTATCACCCTACCAATTACCCTTTATTAATATGCTCAGATAAGGAGTTCGTTTCGAATAAAAACTAATTATTATTTTTATTTAGCTATCATATTGTAATAAAAAGAAATGTTGCATATATTAGATGGAAAAACTAATGGAGATGACTTATAGGATTAAGGGTATGTTTGACACAAAAGTTTCGAGCTGGGGTTGTGGCTAGAGGTTTGAAGTTGGAACTTGGGAATGGAGCTAGAGGCTGGGACTTTTATTTCAATCTTTCTTACACAAACTTTTATTTTAAAAACTTTTCGGGGCTTTTATGAGCTTTTTGGCATTGGAGCTTTTGATTTCAAATGAACATCCAAACAGGACTATAACTTTAAAAGGAGCATAGATTTAAAAGTTATAGGCTTTTAAGCTTTTAAGCTTTTAAAAGCCCCCAAAAATCCTTTGCCAAACAGATGAAAATAAGGATTTTTTGTAATTGTTTTTCTCAACATGTAGTTTATATATTAAAATATAAATATATTCTATTACAAAATATTAACATGTAGACAATTATATATGTTGCTTCACGTATCACACGAAACAATAGTCGTATATAAAATCTAAAGATGAAAATATATATTGATTAAGAGATTGTGCATATATCTAGACTCATAACTTTGCATTAATTAAAGATTAATAAAAATTAAATCTATATATGACATATAATAAAATCGAACGTTAAAAAAAAATGAAGGTTATGTTGGTTGAGAATCTTGTATTTGTCGTCATATGCGAGAGTTATAACTTGACGAGCGAATGTTTTTTAGTAATCAACATTAACATGGGTTACTTAATTAATTCTAATTTAAATTTAAATAACCCAATATGTAACGTCGTGGGTTCGAGTCCCATTTTGGGTTTTTAATTTATCTATTTAATTTTAAATAAATGTACTTGTGGCAGCTTACGTGTCAATCTTTTAAAGACAAACGATATGAGAACGCCAGATAAGAAAAAAATGATGTGGCGATACCAAAGATACGTCACATCATCGAGATAAAGAATTATATATATCTTAGGGTTTTTTACCCGCACGATGTGCGGTTACTTAAAATAATTATTTAACAAAGTTTTAATTAATATTCTTTATTTTGTAGATATAACAATAAAGATAAAACAATGTTATGTAATACGGAGTAATATTTAATCACATACATAAAATTATTAATAATAATACTTTTTGTAATAAATAGTTGTAATATTATTAATATTTAATATTGAATTGTAAAATTGTAATTGTGATTGATTATATATACATAAGATTTGCTAATTTTGATATCTTTTCTATTTTGAATTTTTTATAATTTATGAATTACATAGAATAAATTTTATGATATTTTTAATATAGCTTTAAATTTGAAGAGTGGTTAACTAATGAAACTTGAACACAAAAAAAATATTTAATTTATTTTAAGTTTGCCATAAAATAAATTTACGTGAGGTTCAGAAAATTAATTTGTCTAATATTGAAAACCTATTTTCTAAAGATCTTGTTATACCTTTTCCTAAAAATAATTGCCTTGAAGTATACGATTTTTTGGTATAATTTAATTTTGTAATATATAGTTTATACTTGATTGTCAAAAAACTATGAAAATGCCACATAGGATAAATCCTACGTGGAAAATTTCTAGCATGCCTTTGAATTTGAAGAATGTTTTAAAATGTTCGGTTAACTACTCTTTTAATATATATAGATAGATATTGAGATTGAGATTGAAATGTTTAACAGTTATATATAATGACACTACTATTTTCAATTTTTCATAACCAGATGTTAATTATAAACTTCTATTTACGAATTTATATCATAATCAAGAATAAGTAACAATTTTTTTTTTTTTTAAACTTAGGTACCGCATTAATCATAAATATCATACAAGTTACAACTGATGTGGAAAATGTTTCTTAACAGTACTTTTAATAATTTACATATTACATTATTATTTTATTACTTACTTTAAATAAATAAATTAAATAATTTAATTGACATATTACTTTAATTTTATTACATACCTTTTGTGTTGCGTATTGCTTAATCAATAGTAGTAACGAGTCCCACAATTACAACTTTCTACGGCATATATATAGAAAAATTATTAATTGCAAGTTTGCAAATTCTCAAACATGGTAATTTTGACATTAAGAAGGAAACTAAAAAGCATACTATATCTTGCTCATACATTACCAAAGGAAAGTAAAAGAAACGGGCAAGTCAGGCCTTATAAAATAGGGAAATGGCATCGGAATGTAACCAATATGATCAAAAGGTTATGTAATGTAACCAACTATAGACTAGCTATGTAGTGTAACCACCTTTGCCTTTTGAGTTATGTAATGTAAGCAACTGGATAGAAAACAAGTTGTTGGTTACCACTTTCATTTTTATTCTTTTTTTATTGGGATAATGTGAACGGAATGTAAACAACTATGACCAAAAGGTTATGTAATGTAACTAACTACTCGTCTAGCTATATAATGTAAACACCTTTGCTTTTTGGGTTATGTAATGTAAGCAACCGGATGGGAAACAAGTTGTCAATTACCACTTTCATTATATATAACAATTATAGAATATACACCTCTTCTCTCTATCTCTTTCTTTTTTCACTTTCACTTCCGGTCACAACCATCACCCTTCAGCCACCATTACCACCGGTTTTGATTTTGAAGATTCGATACGACGGTTTTGATTTTGAAGAGTCCAACAACAAGCGACCTCTCTTTTCTATCAATTTGAGTTTGAAGATTTGTGAGTTTTATTGAGAAATCAAATTTGTGTGTAAATGGCTAGATTAATAGATGGATATTTATCGAGTAGATGGTGAATGACAACAGCGAAGAACAACACTAAATTCTGTCAATAGTGAAGAACAGCATCAGATTCCGACAACAAATTCCGGCAATAGTGAATAATAGCAATAGATTTCGGCAACAGCAGCAGTAGCAGATCCCACCAACCAGCAACAGATTCCGGCACACTGAACAACATCAGCGGATTCCTTGGACATGATCAGACTTTTTTGAGCTTTTGCATCATTCGTTGAGTCATTTCCATTCAGATCTTTAAAAATAGTTGTGGAATCCAATAAAGCAAAACCCATTGACATATCTGATCATGGTATAGTGTGGTGATTAATATTATAGAATGAATCGGCATGGTGAAACCATTTGTCTACGATGGCAAAGGAGAAATTTATATAGATATAGATATATAGTGATTGATAGAAGATGATATATTGATTGATGATATGATGAATCAAGTGGGTTAATATATTTGGGTTTAGATTCTTATTTTGGGTTGTGTTGCATAGTCCATGTGATGAAATGAAAAAGATAAAAGAAGCAAAAGAAATGAATAATTTTATAATTTTATTTATGTTAATGGAATTACAAAGGTGGTTACACTACATATCTAGTTGAGTAGTTGGCTACATTACATAACCCTTTGGTTATAGTTGGTTACATTCCGGTGCCATTTTTCCTAACTTTATTTTTGGCTTAACCGGATGGAAACTTGCAGTAGCAGGTAACTTACATGACATAACCCAAAAAATAAAGGTGGTTACACTATATAGCTAATCAAGTAGTTGATTACATTACATAACCTTATGGTCACAGTTGGTTACACTTCGGTGCCATAATCCCTATTAAATAACCCCCATCATTCTCTTATTCCTTTTATATACATATACAAGAATACAATATAATTATATAACAACCCTCCGAAAATTACAATCATCATTCATACAACATGAGCACAAAAGAATTGAAACCAAAATGTCGAACCACCTCTTTTCTTCAATCTATAACAAGCATGTTACTTCTTTGTGCAAAATACACAATCACATCTACAAAAAAGTTGAAAAACGGGCCAAAAATTAGCTTACGTACACCAAAGAAACTTGTTGCGTCCATAAACAACAAAACGATGAAACTATGTAGACGAAAAGGGAAAACCGACGAGTTGTGGCGGAAGGAGATTCTTATGGGAGATAAATGTCAACCTTTGGATTTTTCGGGGGTTATTTATTATGATAAAGATGGAAATTTGTTAAATGAGTTGCCTATGCGATCACCCCGTGCTACTCCTTTAGCAGGATATGTTTTTCGTACTCCTGGGAAGTCAAGTTGAGTTGTTTTTCTTAAATTTGTTTTGTGAAAAAGGAGTTTTGTTTGTCAAAGTTTTATTGGTAATTTCCTGTTCTAGTATGTCCTATTTTTTGATCGGTTTTTTATTTGTGTGATGTTTATTTCGTTCAGAAAGCGACTAAATGTGTGCCCAATGTATATATACGCTATATAACCAAACGTGTTTCTAGTTAAGTGTTTCGTAATTATGGGTAGTTACCCCTAACATAACTAGAGTAATCTTGATCCTTAAATAAAATTAATGGTTAAGATTCAAAGATTTTGAATCTTGACCCTTGATTTCAAAGATCAAAATTTCTCCAACTTAACTCATGATAATAGCATGATAAAAGTATTGTTCGATGCCAAAACAACTTACAAATGCTGTCAAAGTTATTAGATAGAAATTCCATTTTGTCAAAGGATTTGCTTCAAAAAGCCTTTTGTTCCAACTATATCTAAGATAGTCTTTCAAGTAACATATAAGGAAAAATTTAATCGAGATGTGTGAAATCACATTATATTTAGGACAGTGATAAATTAAAATACTCGTACATTTTAACCATTCAAGTCAAGTTTTACTTAATTATGATATACAATTATGTAAGACATGTATGTTAGGGATGACTGGAAGTGGTTATAGATTTGTTATTTCCCTTATTTATAATTACCTTCTCCAACCTAAAACTCACTTTCAAACCATTTCTTCATTTCTTAGTTTAATCAAACTCTTGTTTTATAGCCTTATTTTAAAAACCTTAAAAAACTATTTATCCCACATTTTGCACTAAAAAAAAAAAAACACGAAAACCCGAGCTATATGTCTCCCTCACTTCGACCATTTTACATTAAGTTCACCCTGCATGTCAACAGCTATGTTAGGGTTGGAGCTCGTCTTATAATATTACAATTAGATATACTACTGCAAAGAAGTCAAATACTCAATATAACAAGAGCCTGTAAGTGGTAAAAGACTAAAAGGCTTAGTTCATGGGCCTATGGAGTATGTAAATTTTTCTAAATAAAACGCATATAATTTGCTATTATATGCTTTTGCTCATTATTGGATTCACCTCGAAATAGCCCCACTTAAATCTCGTCACAGTCCAGCCCAAATTATCCAATTGACTTGTATTGTAGGCTAGCTTTTTCTTTCCCTAATAATTTTTCATTTCACTTTACAAGTTTACTAGATTACGAACATGACTTAACACATAATGAAACAAGCTTTTAAAATAATTTGTAAGATGTTGTATTATATGATGATTAGCATTCTAAATATATATTTTCAATAAAGAAACAAGTTAGTTCCATTATCCTCTATCTAACAAGGTTTTACACTCTTACTAAGCTTAATGAATGTCTTCACATCATCACTTTCGTAAATGGTGATTGTTGTTGGTCTAGTAAGAAAGACTTTCTTAGATACATATTTTATGTGTAAACATACCCCTTCACAAACTTGTGTAATGGTCCTTACGAAACTAGGAAAGGGTTGCCCATTCTAAAAAATTGTCAAGTTAAGGATAATTCGACAAAACATGACTAAGCTTTTTCTTTCCCTTCAATTTCTCACAGGACAATTGGTTAATGTATGTAAGATACAACAGTTTATGCCTACTGTACAGCTGGTTAATGTACGTAAAATAATGGTAAATGTATTAAAAGACATCGTACTAATATCACTGCCCTTATTACATACAACTCCTTGAACACTGATTTTAACCAAGTTATCATAAACCGGCCAATATAGCATATAACCAATTTAACTCTTATTGTAGCTCATCCCATTTCTCCCTCAATTCATAATTCGCCTTGCATTGATTATATATTAGACTTACCAACTTGAGTTTAATGCCTTCCGATATGTGATCCTTTAACTTTTCCTTACGCATGTTAGCATTTTTGAACATTCTTGCACTCATAGTATTAACCAGCAAATAAATCAAACTCATCATGAATAAATGAATCACTGGTACAACCCCATATATCTATCGCTAAATGTTGAAAAACACAGTATTGTATAGATAGATACATACATATATACTAGTTTGAATACGAATTTGGCACTCGATCTATGTGAACTGCCTGGCTTGGTTAATTTGTTTTTTTCATGTGGTATCTTTTGTTAATAATGTCAATAGAAGCTATTTTCTAGTCAGCTAGTGTAATTCAAAACATAGGCAATCTTTATGCTCCTTTAGCTCATTGCAACAACCTGGATGCGGAACTCCTAATGCGATAAGCCGATAGCATGTCTTTATCTGTTCATCCCAATTACAATCGTAAGCATACACATACCCGGGTAAAGACATGCTAGTTTTTTCTAGTTTTAATTTCTTAATGTACAATTTGACAAAAATGAAGCTCGAATTCAAACCTTTTATAAAAGCATAACAATTAATGTATAGTAGGATGTTTGGTGGGTGTATAATGTTATAGACATGATTGATTGATTATAATTGCTGATTAATTACTTATGCATCAATGTATTTTTTATTTGTACAAGATCATACTTTAAACTTTTTATATCGAACTAGCTAGTTGCATAATGAACTTTCAAAATTTTGTACAAAACTTGTACTATATATGATCATTAAACTTTTTTATTGTATTAGTTACCCCACAAGGTTTACGACTGCTAAGATATGATCATTAAACTTTTAAATTTTTTATAAATGTGGTCATTAGAAAACGAGGATCGTAAGCCCACCAGACTAAAAAAAGTCAAACCCCGACCAGGAAGTATTAGCGGCGACGTCGCCGATAATACTGCGGGCCCCCATGTCCGTAATGGTAAATCTGGCAGGAAAATAGCGGGCCCCCTGTCAGTGTCCGAGTATTAGCGGCGACGTCGCCGCAAATGCCTTGATCGGGTTGACTTTTGCCTGGTGGTGTTACCATGTGACTTAGAAAATTCAGATTCTGATGACTATATAATGACCATATGTAACAAATTTTGAAAGTTCACCGTCATATTTAAACAACTTCATTTTTGAAAGTTTGATGTGCAACTGGTGCAATAAAATAATCTATGTAATTAAGGTTTAACCGTGTATAAATTTTTGAAGTTCATTAGGCAACAACTCGATTAAAAAAATATTATGATGCACGCACAAGTAGTGTAGAAATAAAAAAGTATATTGATGTATCAGTGATTAATCTATATTAATTGCTTGCGTTTTGATGCTATATAGTAATATGTTTATTGGAGTGGCTAAAAAAGGTGGGTTATTTATAATACAAGAATTTAAAAATATACAAAAAGTATAAGGTTTTTCTTTCTTCTTCTTTCTTCCATCTCCGACCACCACCACCACCATGATTATCTCCGACCACCACCATGATTCTCGGGTGACAGCGACCATCTCCGGCAAGACTTACACATGTGTATGTTAGCATTCCGGCGAGAATCAGATTCGTTTTCGGGTGGATACGGTACGGGCCAGAGGCCCTCATCCGTTCTAAGTTGACCGTCAAGGACGCACATGTGTAAGTCTCGCCGGAGATGGTCACCGTCGTCGGAGAATCATGGTAGTGGTTGGAGATGATCATGGTGGTGGTGGTAGTGGTGGTGGTCGGAGATGAAAGGAAGAAGGAAGAATGATGAGGAAAAACCTTGTACTTTTTTAAATGCTTGTACTATAATTATCTTTCCCCTTATGTCATATACTTAATATTTTGATATTAATATCTCTATAGAAGTATTATCATGGAAACTATGCCCTTGAGCTTTAGCTCAATGGTTGAAAGTCATCCCTTGTATAAAGTCTTGTGTTCAAGCCTTGGGGAAAACATAAGTATTAAGTACCTTTATAAAAGACATATACCCAGGTTCAAGTCTGGGAGAGCAGGATTTACCCCTATAAATCGTCGTGCCTTCCGGCGGATTAGTAGGGGGTTTTCCCCCATCGGGTATTTAAAATAGACATTTCTACTTCGAGAGAGTTCTTTAGCGCGAACCCGGTTTAGACAACGTATGCTAAACCTTCCGTTGTCGAATCGTGACACGAAATTTTCAGCGAAATTCATCTTTAAAAATAAAAATAAAAAAAATCGTGGGAACTATGAAATTTATGCCAAATAAAGCACGCATTTTATTGAGGGAAACGGAATACAATAGCGAAAACGTGAATACATTATTAACGCAAACGATTTAACGATATTTGTTAAAATATGCTGTTAGTAATCCTCTTAAAGTCTTTTTCTGAAAAAGTAAAAATATAACACATGTCAAAATCAATAGAATATTATTTCATTTACCAACTCTCTTTGATGATGTAGAGCATAGTTATAAACTGTTTTTGAATATCTATTTTTGGAAAATTCGTACAACTATTTTTGATTTGATTGTTACAATTTTCTTACTATTAGATCAAAATAGGAGATGATTTCTTACAAAGTGCTACATGACTAGTAAATGGGTTTAGTCTAAATGGACATACGAACCCATCAGCCCATCAACACATCAACTCGCAACTCTTCAACACCGAAACCACACAATTACCACCCCTAGTTTTATTATACATACGGAGTAGCAGACAATTTTTATCATGATAAATCACTTTCTTTTTTCTTTTCAGAAAGAACAACGATATCCAATCAAATATAATGCATAGAATTATAGAAGAGAGATCAAATGAGAAAGTTGTTTAAAAAAAATAAGGTTGTTTTTTTTATTATTTTTCATTTTTAATTTTGTTTAAGTGAAATTCACTCAAAAAAATTTTTTAAAAAATAAAAAAATAATTTCCTACACATGTGTAAGTTTTTATACATTACACATGTCTAGCTGTATTTTTTTTATTAGAAATTATTTATTTATTTATTTTGAATGGATTTATGTTAAAAAAAAATATAAAACATTAAAAAAAATTTAAAAACAAAAATAAAACAAACTAAAAATAAATAAATTAAAATCAATTAATGAGAAAATTATAGTTATATTAGTTATATAACTAATATAACTAATAGGAGCTGAAGAATTGAAAAAAAAAAGAAATTTATTAATGAGAAAATGATCAATCAAATAAGGTTATAAAGTCTTTTGTATAAATAAGCCAAGACTTAGAGTTTAATTCTATGTCCAATTAGAAAATTTTAATTTATATATAACTAAAAAAAACCTAATTTAACAAAATAAATAAATTAAAAGGACATGTGTCGATCAAGGATCACACCACGTGTCGATTCAAGAACATCTTAATTATGTTTTAGTTTATTGGTAGATATTCGTAATATTATATTTTTCAATACATCCATACATTATATTTTCCATATATTATATTTAATTTGATAGGATATATTGTTGTTTTTGATACGTTATATATTTATTTGAATTTTAAACACAGTAAAACTTTTTTTTTTTGAACGGCAAATAAACATTTACCAACAAACGTGATTTTCTAGCAAAGTAATCGAGATCATAAAACAAAGGTACAAAGTTACAACCAAACAAAATATAACATAGCGAGATACATAAAGCAAACTAAGGGAAGGGCATATATTCAACGACATGAACTAGAAAAAAAAAAAACAAAAAAAAAAAACTAAGTTTAGTTAGATGTTAATATATTACTCTTTAATTACTATAATTAAAAAGTATAACAACAAAAAGATATTATTTAAAGAATTAACTTTATATATATATATATATATATATATAGGGTAAAATTATTTTGAGAACCTTTTTTTTTGCGAGAACCTTTGAGAACTTTCAAATCATGCTCAACCGATGATTGTTCTTTACATGAAAATTGTTTTTTGACTGTTTTCTGAATAACTTATGTGTAATTTTAAAGTTTATAATTGTGTGGAGGCATGGATTATCATCCGTTATACAATTATGTGGAGATTTAGATTCTTGATCACCTGTGCACGAATATTGCTATGATCACATGTAACCATAACAATATTCGTGCACATGTGATCAAGAATCTAAATCTCCACATAATTGTATAGCGGATGATAATCCATGCCTCTACACAATTATAAACTTCAAAATTATACATAAGTTATTCAGAAAACAATCAAAAAACAATTTTCATGTAAAGAATAATCATCAGTTGATTTTGATTTAAAAAGTTCTCAAAGATTCTCGCCGAAAAAAGGGTTCTCAAAATAACTTTTCACTATATAGGATAATATATATATATATATGAGAGATCAAATAAAAAGGCGTCTTAAGGAGAGAAGGGAGAGAAGGTCTTATGAACCAATCAAACTTTTGTCAGCCTGGTTCAAGATCAGCCTGGGTCTGGGTCAGCTTGGGTTATGATCAGCTTGGTTGGGTAAGCTTGGTCAGCTTGGTTGGTCAGTTTGGGTTTTGGGTCAGCTTGGGTTCTGATCAGCTTGGTTAGTCAGCTTGGTCAGCTTGGTTGGGTCAGATTGGTCAGCCTGGAATCTGGGTCAGCTTGGGATCTACATTTGTGTAGATTATGTGTAGTTTTGTGTCAAGCTGACCCAACCCAAGCTAACCAAGCTGACCCAACCTGACCCAGACCCCAAGCTGACCCAACCTAACCCTAAGCTGATCCAAAACCCATTATCTACATTTGTGTAGATTAATCTACATTTGTGTAAATTGTGTCAAGCTGACCCAACCCAAGCTAACCAAGCTGACCCAATCTAAACCTAACCTGAACCAGACCCCAAGCTGACCCAACCCAACCTCAAGCTGACCCAACCTGACCCCAAGCTGATCCAAAACCCATAATCTACATTTGTGTAGATTAATCTACATTTGTGTAGATTGTGTCAACCTGACCCAACCCAAGCTAACTAAGCTCTGACCCAACCTGACCTAACCTGACCCAGACCCCAAGCTGACCCAACCCCAAGCTAACCAAACCTGACCCAACCTGACCCAATTAGACCCTGACCTCAATCTTACCAAACTGATCATGCTGACCAACCAAGCTAATCAGAACCCAAACTGACCCAAACCTGACCCAAGCTGACCCAACCCAGAACCGAAGCTGACTCAAAACCCATAATCTACATTTGTGTAGATTGTGTAGATTATGTGTAAATTGTGTCAAGCTGACCCAACCTGAACAGACCCCAACCTGATACAACCTGACCCAGACCCAAGCTGACCAAACTGATTATGCTGACCAACCAAGCTGACCCAGACCCAAGCTGATCAGAACCCAGGCTGACCAAGCTGATCAAAACCCAAGCTGACCCAGACCCAAGCTGATCGGAACCCAGGATGATCACTTCAGAAAAGTTTGATTTATTTACAAAAATGCCACCGCGGATTTTTTTCATTTTGACACATGTCGCGTTCTGATTGGTTCATAGGACCTTCTCTCCCTTCTCTCCTTAAGACATCTTCTTTCAGGATCTCTACCTTATATATATATCCCTCTTAAACTATTGAATATCATACATTTCCGAAACATATTTTAAAACCATTACACAACGTGTATATATATATTCATGAAAACTTACATTTTGATATTTAATTAGAACATTTGAAATTGACACAAATAGCATCCAAGTAATTTCTTGTTTTCTTTTATCTATTTAATCTTTGTATTTTGATAGTTTCTATTATAAATTAATGCTAGTTTTTCTTCGTTAAACATACCATGTGCATTATATTCAACTTTTACGACGACTGTTTAAATAGGATGTTGATATGCGTTGCAATGATGAATTAATGGAGAAATTGGTTGGTGCTTTCAAGTACAAAAAATCAAACATTATCTACAAATACATTCGCACACGCCAAAGAAAACAACGATAGAAAGATCACCACGCAACTATTGTCGATTATGATATTATAGATCCTCGAAGCTGTCTCTTCGAACTACTAATTTATTATATGACCCACTTTAAGTTTGTTACTCACATAAAGACATGTATTGGACTAAACATAGTCTAAAACTAATTTTGTTATATATATATATACCAATAAATTAAAACAAGATTGAAACATCTTTTACACGACACATGATACATTCTTTAAACGACATGTGTTCTATTCAAACTATAAGTTGAATTACTTAATTTTTAATTATGTTATAACTAGCTAATAAACCAGGGTATTTTAATTAAAACTTTTAAAAGCAAAAAAATTATAAAAAAAATATATGTAATTTTTGTTATTGACATATTATAAGTTGGTTTGGAGATATTAAATTGACTAACATAATTTATATATACGAGGGTTGGTGTCCGCGTGTTGCGACGGTTAAACGGTGATAACAATACAAAACAGTGGGGGAATTGATATGCGTGTGTGTAAGTATGAAGGAGAGAAAGAAGTGACTGTGTGTTAGATCTTGGTAAGATGTTTGTCTGATTGTGTTTAGAGATATAGAATTAGAAGTAACGTGTGAATTAGGGGCAATATGAGGATATTAAATAGATTGTTGAATTTCTAAATTAGAAAGTCCAATATATTTTATAAAGGATTATAGATATATGGGTACCTATTGCATCAACAAAACATAAAAATATTTTTAAATAAAAATAGAAATTTAAAATAAGTATTTAATGAACAATTTATCTTTAAAAATATTCAATATTAAATATGACATCATAAATAAAATAAATTTTAAAAAAAAATATATAAACATGCCACATAATGTTGTTTTCTAAAAATAGTTTTGTAAGACAATTCTCTTTTATTATATATAAAGATAAAGATTTACCAACTAATAAAGTAATAATATTTAATATATTTAATTAAAATATTTAATGATCTACCAGTAAACTAAAACAGGATTAAGATGTTCTTTAAACGACACATGGCGTAATTTTTGATCGACACATGTCTTCTTAATTTATTTATTATTATTTTTTGAACAACATTGGTAATTGGACTCAGCGGCATGCCTTTTCATTGTCCGATAGAGATCGACCACGTCACCAGCATAGTCAATCCGAGGGCATGACTGATGGTGGAAGTCCCACTACCGTTCTGGAGGAAACAAACTAAATGCTACAAAAAACCCCCATGTCCCACCACATTGGCAAGGACTTCCCAATATGTCTTTAAAAGGTTTTGAACCTGTGACCAACACTTGGCTGAAAGACATAAGGGACACTAAATGTCCAGTTGGGATAAATCCCAAAGACTCTTAATTTAATTATTTAACTAAATTAGTTTTTTTAATTGTATATAGATTCAACTAGTTATAGTACTTGCGCGTTGCCGCAGGAATTTTTACACAAAAAAGTAAAATTGTAAATATGTGAAAGTTATTTAATAAAAACAAAAGAAACCAAAAATTCGGTGGCAAGAAAATAAAAACGAAAACTTTGACGTGGGAAAATGTAAAAACACTATGTATATAAAAAGACGAATAAAAATAGTTAAACCAAATGTTAAAGTAAAATCATAACAGGTGAAAGTTATTTGATTAAAACATGAGAACCCAAAAATTTAGTGTCAAGAAAATAAAATCAAAAACTTGTACATTCCACACATAACGTACTTGTACATTCATATAGATTTCTAGTATATTATAAATGAGAATTCGAACATTTAGTGTCAAGAAAATAAAAATGAAAATTTTGATGTGGGGCAAATTTAAAAATGTTATATATAAAAAAATAGATGAAAATAGTCAAACCAAATGTTTAAAAAGTAAAATCGTAACCATGTGAAAGTTATTTGATGAAAACACGAGAACCCAAAAAATCAGTTTCAATAAAATAAAAATGAAAACTTTGATGTGGGGCAAATTTAAAAACGTTATGTATATAAAAAGACGAATAAAAATAGTCAAAACCAAATGGTGAAAGTTAGTTGATTAAACATAAGAACCCAAAAATTTAGTGTCAAGAAAATAAAAACGAAAACTTTAATATGGGGCAAAAGTTAAAAAATAGAAAGTTTAGGAGGTTAAAATGAAAAATGGTAAAAGTTATTATGTGCTATAAGAACTTTTACATTTTACGCATAACGTTAAAACTTGTACATTCCACGCATAAAGTACTTGAATGAAAATAATCAAAAACCAAATGTTTAAAAGTAAACCCGTAACTGTGAGAAAGTTGTTTGATGAAACATGAGAACCTAAAAGTTTAGTGTCACGAAAATGAAAGCGAAAACTTTGATGTGGGATAAAAATTAAAAAATAAAAATTTGAAGGGTTAAAACGAAGTTTGGTTAAACTTTAGGGGGTTAAAACGAAATTTGGTTAAAATTAGTATGTGCTTTAAATGCTTGTACATTTCACGCATAAAACACTTGTATATTTGCATAAGTTTTTAGTATATATATTACTTCCTAATTAGATTTATAATTAAACTTTAACTCTTGCCTTATAAATACAAAACACATTATAATCTTATTTGATTAATCTTTTCTCATTAATAAAATTATCTTTTTACCTTTTCGACTCTTCAACTCTTATTACTTATATTACCTATAATAAATTATTAACGTGAACACTTCAAAAATTTGAGTTTATGATCCGAAATCACAAGTTATTTTTCGTCATCCATTATGCTTTACAAGTTTCGAATTTGATGTGATTATAAAAATTATAATAATATATAATTATGTACTCATAAGATCATTGGATCTTAGATCCATTCGTTGTATAACTACGAATATCTGGTTGGGACTCGAGTTTAACCAAGACGAATTTAACTACTAATTAAAATTGTGGTTCAATCTTATTATCATATCTATCATAAAATTGATTTTTTAATTTGTTTGGTAGGACAAGTTATTCTATTTCAATCTCAAAATACCTATTCTTGCAAATATATATAGAGTATTTATATCAGATAATTCAGTGATTTGACATATAAGTTTCGGATCCATACTTCACGCAAAAGTTCTATTCGTCCATGCTCATACAAGTGTTCTATTCTTCTATTGGATGATTTATAGCTACACTAAATTTTTTGTCTTGTTGTGTTTCCTATGCCTACTTCAAAAGATTTTTGGGTTTATTTTGTGGGGTTTATAAACTTTTTAAATATGTCAAGATCACGAAAATAGATTTACATGTTTCCTCCCTCGATATCATATCGAACTAGTTAAGATTTTTTAGGTTTATTTTGTAGGATATTTATTCTCTAATGTCTTGTATATATATCGATACATATACAACATAAATTGCCTCATATCCATATACATTTTCTCTACTTCAACAACACACATTTTTGTTCACACTTCTCCTCTATGTCGATGTAAATACTAATACATTTTTTCATTAATGAAACAATATATATGATCAAGGTGTACACACACGGAAGAAAGACATACATGAACATATATGTGAGTGTGTATATACACATCAATACATCAATTTGTCTATGTGTGCATGTATTTAGGTATGTGTATGTATGAGTATATATATTTTGTATGACTTCTTTCTCTTGATATATGCAGGGCTTTATTTTTCTTCTACTCTTACTTAAGTTTTTTGACATTTTTGTGTATATTCTTCATTTGGTTGAAAGGTAGCAACTTTTTTTTCTTAATGAAATATATATGTACCGAGCATCCTTTTGTATAAAATGTCAACTTCAATGCCAAAAAAAAAAATTTTAATTATTGAGACAAAAAGAGTGTTTTTAATCTATAAATTATATCATTTATATGGAAATATTGGTTACCATGCGATATTTTGGTCATCTCTAATTATTGAGACAAAAAGAGTGTTTTTAATCTTCATTTGGTTAAAATACTTTTCTTTTACTTAATTTCTCATCTTGGTTAATTAAGTATTATTATTATTATTATTATTATTATTATTATTATTATTATTATTATCTTTTATTATTATTATTATCTTTTTTTTTTATTGTTATTATTATTATTATTATTATTATTATTATTATTATTATTATTATTATTATTATTATTTTATTATTATTATTATTATTATCATCTAGCAGACGAGTTGTATACAAACAGTTATATGGTCATTGGGGCGCTTGATATATTTGACCAAGTGATGTATGTTATTGAAATATGTGGACAGATCGACAGTGACTTGAAAAGACAGATTTCGTACGATGAAATGAAATGAAATTCAAGAAATGGACATTTCGTGTATGGTTCTCGTGGCCTACCATTTTGCATGCGGCTACCGATTTTGTCATAAAAAAGGTAACGCCTACAAGCCTACAAATTACACTACCTGCTCTTTGTTTTCTATATTCTTTCAGCTCTTGGATTTTTGTGAGCATTTTTGTGGTTCTATATAAGTTTCTTTGATTATGGCTGAACTAGAGAAACGTGAAATGTAGGTCTTATAATAAAAAGATAATGATAAATATGTCTAAAGTATACGTAATATATTTAAGTTTTGACACATGGATTTCATTTTCTTTTTCATAATTTTTACTATTTAATTTGTCATGTCTCAATTTCTTCTTATTAGGCATATTTTTAAGCCTATATTTTAAACACATTAATTATTTTTTATACTAAAGTTATTAAAAGACAACCAATAAGTTGATGAGTTATTGGTAAGGTTTTTAAACCGAGTATTTCATTCGAATATAAGTTTCATTTCATACAATTGTGCACGGAGTAGACTATATAGGGTTTTTTCCTATAGTTTTGAGATATCCAGACATTTGTGTAATTTAACCGTAGAATAAAGATACTTTGCCATTGTTAAAAAAAACTTAAAAAAAAAAAAAATTTAATTATTATGCGACAATTACATATATGTCTATCCAAAGTTTTCGTGTTCGAAATTTAGCATACCCTACTAAGGACCCAAAACATTGGATGCTGTTTTTAGCCTGTTAAAATTGTATTTATTGGGCCATACTAGTTTAGGCCCATAAATATGTCAAAACCCCGCAAAGGCCAAAGTGAACTTTTATAGGTTCCCCAACCAATCGCTCATTTAACAATTTGCTAATAGAAATACGCACGAGTTTTGCTAAATATAGCTTAAGGGTATGCATTAAATGGTTTGGAAGGTACGTTAAATACAAATTTAAAAACTGCATTTAACATTTTAACAAAAATATTATGAATTCGTAAAAATAAAGGAATTAAAAGATTAAAGAAAAGAAAAATTAAGTTAAAAGCCTTATACATATAGTCACTTTTACGATGACAATGGATTAAAAATGTTAGTCATATCTATATCTATGTTCATATATCTACGGATCTACCTATGTCCCATATATTCATATCTGCTTGAAAAGTTTCACCTATTCACATCTATGTTCACCAAATGAGACGGGTAAATAGATGTCTATTGGATAAAATCTTTTTGTTCAAGAAAACAACGACTAGTCTATAGTATGCATATTCTACATATGTCCTCAAAGTAGAAATGCTTATTTCAAATAACCGATAGAGGAAAACCCATTACTAATCGGTCCGAAGGCACAACGATTAATAGGGTAAACCCTGCCCCGCAGACTTGAATTAACTAGGTAAAGTCAAGCCCGACCTCATAGAGAGATTTCTTATGTCCTTCTTAAGGTTTGAACACAAAACTTCTAGAAATAGGAATCACCTTTCAACCATTGAGCAATGCTCATGGACGCTCCAAGAACCATCTTGCCCACAAATTATATCCATATAGGGTATGACAAATACAATTTCACTTTAGGTTGACCATCACTCCCACTAAGCTCGCAAAGAATTTGATAAGTTCACATTAGTCATCATACTTAAACCTCATTGTCAGTTTGTGATCACTGATTCACTGAGGTTCTCGATCTCTGCTCAGAATATCAGATCAAGATCAGTTATATATATATATATATATATATATATATATATATATATATATATATATATATATATATATATATATATTGTTTCAATCTCCTTTTCCCACCAAATTAAATCCATTTAAATATATTGAAATCATCAATGACATTTGAGAACCAAGGTACATCAAGTTAAAAGATTTTTAAAAGTAAAAAATTAAAAATACTAGCTACAAAAGATTGAACATGTGAATTTGCCTACATGTTCCGGTAAATCAAATCCAACACACATCAACCCACCCCATCGATCAATTCTTGAATATTGTTTACAAAACAAAGCCTCTTTGGATTTGCTATATCATTCGAATTAGGGCATCAAACAATAATAAAATATTACAACCTTTATTATATTATTTAGATGGTGTTGTATGTATGTCTATAGTATGTACATAGTTGTGTTGGATTTAATAGAGCATTTCAGCATGCATGTTTCTAGATTTTAGTTTTTTCTGTTTGTAGTTTTTATGTGAAGAATTAGGCCCGTGCGTATCGATTTTTATTCTTTTGTATTACTTACATATATACTATCTTCTTAATCTTAACCTTAATATATACTATAAGGCAGTTGAAATAATGACTCATTAACCCATCACATTTAGATAAAATACAAATTAAAAATCTTAATAATCACTATCCAAAAATATTATTATATTAGTATTTATATTAATTTGTAGAAAAAATCTCATTAATTTACACTTTTTTTGTTTTTCATCAATAATTTACACTTTTTAGCCCTGAATACTTAATTTATATTTATTTTTAGCCATCAACTTGAGAGAATTTTTTTAAATTTACAATCATTTAATTAAATAATTTTTTTTTAACATATCAAATATTTTCTACAAAAAATTATTTCAAAGCCTAATGAGTTATTAACAAATATTAGATTAGATTTTTATAATTATAAATATTAATATCTACTTTAATATTTGATATAAATACAATGTGAACTCTAGATATATATATCCCAAACATAATAACAGATAACGATATACAACATCATTATCTTAAACACAATAGGAATCACGGGACATGGGACAATCATAGAGCCAAACACTCATTAAAAGTGTGGATAAATGCAACATATTTGTAGTGATGGTCAACACTGAGTTTGCTAGCGTGGTTTATTTCTACCTACGTACCTGAGTAAAGATATTGAATGCTCATTATATATATTGTGCAATTGTGTGTACATCGTACACTCATATACTCACTAACGTCGAGTTTGTTTCACAGAATTTGATGGAATATAATGAAATTGGATTCTTTAGTGCGTTTGGTTGTTCAAAGAATGAGGAATCTCATTCCGTAGGAATGTAAACATTCCAACATTTGATTTCATTCCTTCAGATTCCAATTCCTTAAAAAGATTTCACTCTTTCAAAAAACATTATATGAACCAAACGCACCATAAGTATTTCTCCGCTCCTCCCAAATTTTTTGTTTAGTCCATTTTGAGATTCCTCAAAACAACCTATCATTTTAATAAATAAGAAATCATTTAAGTTTTAAATATGAAATATTAAATATAATGAGCTCATTTTTAATTTCCTTTATATACATACTAACTTATAACCCGCGTGAAATTCTTGAAAAACATATAAAAATAGTTAAATTTGTACATATAAAAAGTTGGCAAAAAAAATAAAAACTAAAAGATATAAAAAACTAAGAGAAGAAAAAAATGTACCGTAATGAGGAAAGATATTTTCTTTGATTACCTCATTTATTTTGTATATTAAATTTATCTTGTATTTTAATATTCTTTTATAGAAAAATCCTAATTAGAATATAAAAGATCGATCATCATCATCACATTAAAAATTCAAGATTTTGTAAACTTGTAAATAAAAACCCTCATTAGGATATGGATCGGAGTTAAAAAAACCCGTTTAGAAGAGCGTTTCTCAAATTGCTTTGTTATTAAAATATTGGATATGATTTTTGTAAAAAGTCATTTGATCGCACTTAAAATGCCTGCAATCTATATTATAAAAAAATATGGAAAGTTGCAAAAGGTCAAAATATAAGAGTGTTTTAAAAAAAATAGTGAAAGTTAGAGGATTAAGAACTTTTTTGACTAAAAGTCTAATCAAAAATGATGTAGGTATTTTGATCCAATGGTGAAAAATAAAAATGAACTTAAATGTATGATCTAGATTTTTCATTTTTCTATTCAAGTGTTCTCTTTTAAGATTATATATATAACTAAGATAAGATGTTGTCAATAGTAATTAAGATGTCATATTAGGAACGATGGAGCCCATATCATTGAGAGAGTTGACGATTTGTTAATAAAAGCTACTTAAAAAAAAATCCATTATCTTCACCATCTTTTTATAAGTATATATCTTTAAAGACGAAGCTTATATAACCAAGATGTATAGTTACACCGTATGTTACTATTTAATTCACTTTAATAAGACACTTCCATCATGTTAGCCGTCCCCTGTATTTACTGAGTCAAAAGGTTTTCCCCAAATCTTATCATTAGTTCATTAATTACTATACTAATCATTTTTGGAATGGATTAATTATAAGGAAGCATTTATATATAGAAGAATATATGTGAGCCCTAATACAAGTTTATGGAAAATGATAAACGTATCACTGATATTTATTAATCTACCACAATATACATGTTCTACAACTCACGGTATAAGTCAATAATACATGTTTGTGGTAAATATATAAAAATTAGTGATACCAATTTGACCTCCAAGTTAATTTATAGATGCTTTTGGATTTATGCAAATTAGTCTATTTCTTTACCTGACACATTTTTCTTAGTATACATCCATCCCCACTCGGCCCTCCCCTTCCCAACAAATCCCTATGTGTATGAAAAGATTATGCACCAATAATTACATAAATATCATTGAATGCTATAAAATATATATGATATGATGTGAGATGAGATGAGATGAGATGAATAAATGCAACCCTATGTGAATCTTTTTCTCTTTTATCCTTAACCTAATTAGCCTGTCGTCTTTTGTTTTTGTTTTTTGTTTTTTGTTTTTCTTCTTTAATACCAAAATTTATCTAGTACATTATTGATGAATGCACCAATAAAGATATAGGACCATATATAATCAACGACAACTATATGCTACAACGACCAATACTAACATATAGTCAATAATAAAATGAAACGTCAAACGTCAGCCATCAAATTAAAGAAACGAATCAACTCAATACTGTTAATTGAATGAAATGTCTTTTATTCAGGTTAATTGGAGAGGCGAGTCAATGACTCACATTTATGCGGCATAACCAAGGTATCCGTATTTGACCATTATTGACATTTTTTCGGCCTATTTTCAAGAAATTTACCAATTAATTAGCTAGTTTCGAATGTGAGACCCAATCTAAAAACGTCGTCTAACCATTATGTTTATGTTACCTTGGTGGTATTTACGAACCAACATGATCTACCATTTCGCATATTGATACTCTTGAATGTAATACATAACAAAAACAATTTAAAGAAAATGTATATATCGATATCGACAACAAAATAGTCCTAGCTAAAATAATAAAATGTACATGATTATTTTTTGTTTTTTTAACGACTAGTCGGTCGACACCTCACCGTGTAAAATATACATGATTATATATTTAATTCTTCTCATAGGATGTAAAACGTTTTACTGTAAATGTAAGCTTTTGATATATAACTTCTTAAAATATAACTTATTTTGTACCCCTAGTCTACTACGTCGTCATTCCCTATAGCACAATCACGTGATATACTCCGAGTGTTAATCTGTTTTCTGCTATTCATTGACTTGTTATAAATTTCATATATATATATATATATATATATATATATAGAGGGTAACACTCCGGTGAGAATACCTTAAAAACATCATTTTGATGAATTAAAAGTCCAAAAAACTAACATAGTGCATAACTAATTATCATTATTTAAGTGTTTAACAACACATTCATTCATCAAAATCGAAACAATCATGTTTTTTGTTTAGTGCATCCATCTTGGATGCATATTCATCAAAATAATGTATCCAACAAAAAACCTGATTTTTTCAATTTTGATGAATCAATGTGTTGTTAAACACTTAAATAATGATAATTAGTTATGCATTATTTATGGACTTTTAATGCAAAAAAAAATAATTTTAAGGTGTTCTCACTGTTCTTATTTTAAATATATTCTTATTTGATTGTCCTAATATATATATATATATATATGCACACAATCTTGTACCATTTTCTTTTTGTCACTTAAACCCTTTCTGAATAATGAAATGTTTTAGCCCATGCATATAATTTTATATTGAATATTCTAATTAAGTATATGTAAATATCCTTTCAAAATACTAAGATATTTCATCTTATTGGTTTTTTGATGAATGTAATTACAACCAATGAAAACACATACACACAACACACTACACAGTACGCACATGCATCTAGCCACTAATTGCCTCTAGTTATTTTCTATCTGAGTAGTATATGTTATTAATTAATCAACAAATAGGCAACCTAATATATAGTTGCAATAAGGAAAAACAGCTACTGAAGCGGGTTTACTGGACCATATGTGTTTAGTTTAATTTGGTCCTAGTTTCTCAAGCTTCTATATATAGCTAGGTTGAGTTATAAGCTACTCGCAAACCCAATTGTCTACTAAATTTGCGTAGCTCCCAAATACCAAGAATTATTCTCAAATTACCTTTTGACATTTGCTCTCATATTCCTCATCCTGCATTCATCCTCTATGTTGGTAAATTGGTGGCTTTATATCGAACGAATGTACTACACAAAATCTAAACTGTCGATCAACTTTTTTTTTTTTTTTTAAGATCTCTCATGATGGACTCTATATTTGTTTCTAGTTCTATCTAGACTTATTTTTCTCTTGTCAAAATAGTCAAATTTATACAAAACTCAAAATTCATAGGAAGGCAAGAGCTAGCCTGCTAGCTTCTTGATGAATTACAGTGAGTATTGGGTTCCACCTCATACATTCTCGCCTAATTTAGGAACAGGAGTAGGAGCAGAATAGTTTGTCATTTTAATTAAATAAAGATGAGAATCCAACTTACTCAAGCCTTGACTTACCTGCTACATATCCTAGAACATTGAATACATTATTCCTTTGAGCTACATAAAGTATACAAAATTACTTGATCAACATCTATATGCTGACATACCATGACAAAACCTTGCCATCAAACTACCCAGTTATTCATTCATACCATTGATCCAAGTTAATTATTATACCTCTACTTGAACCATATACTACATATATAGTTATTGTAAAAAACTGCATGTATGTATATCTTTTTAAAAGCATACATACATACATATATATATATTCACATCTCCTTTTAATCATATGTTCTTCCTTTAAAAGTTGGTGCTTGATATGTATGTTTGTAATGACATCCCATAAAACGATGATAATATACCGAATTAGATCCAATATGTACAATCAGTCACAGTCGGACAATTTGTTGATTAGATATATAGGTTTATCATTGATCATATTACTTTCATGGTGTAAGATACTTTAACTACTGATTAAGAATCCTAAATTCCTTAGATCAACAAAATAAATCTAATTGTCCATTCATATATATTTAATGCAAAATATTACACGGAAGTAGCTAGATTTGTCATTATTAAATCCGTGGCACCGGTGTTTCTTGATGTTTACTGGAGTAGTACTATATATAGAGGTAGAGCTAGCTAGTAGATTTGCCTTATATTAATTAAAAATTAGCATCAGCCTTGTCAACGATTAATGAATCTTTTTCGGTAACAAAATATAAAGCATGCATTAAGACACCAGATGATGACAAAAGACAATAATATCAGAAGCTGAATTAGTTTACAATTGAACTAATAGCTAGTTTTATTTATCCTTCAACAAAATCAATCTAAGCAAGTATTTTACAATCAGTAAACGTCGCAAAGATCAAGCAGTACCAGTAGTCTAATCTAATACATATAACACAATTTGCCTCCGGCCATCAGATAGATAAATTTACTGGTAATTATATGAACAAGTAACACTGACCTAATTGCTGTTGCCTTCCCATGCTTTACCAATCATCTGAAAATATCATAAAAATTGATGCTTCAATCAAACTAAATATATTACTTTAATTACATTAGGTATTAATAAAACAAATTAGTTTTTTATATATGAAGACCATTCCTATTATAGGCAAATTTTCATCAGTTTTAGTTCCAATCCATGTTTCTCTATAAAAAGATACCCTAGTGGCCACAAAGGCTCACCTGCTTAACTCTGGGCTTGCTCGCAAACTGAGTCAGCTCTTGGTTTAGTTTGCTTCAATTTTTTATTTATATTTCTAGCAAGTGTTAAAGGAAATATATATACCTCATGTGTTTGTCCAGGACTTTGTTGGATATTGAAAGAATAGGATGGGCTCCAATTTCCAGTCATCAACAGTGAAGCATTATCAGCAACAAAACCTTGCTGAAACCGAAAGCTGGAGCTTATTTGATCGAATTCACCAACGCTCCAAGATCCGAACTGATCTACGGGCTTGTTATATTTCTTTAAAATCGTCCTCTCTCTCGCCCTCTCTCTCGCCTTTTCTCTAGATGCTTTAGCAACAGGATGATGAAAATCTGCGCATCTCTTAACCACTCTACTAATTCTCTCTTTTGGTTTTTTGATACTTTCAGAAGAGTCCTTTACCTTATTTTTACTAATGTCTTGATCATCTACTCCAGCACTCTTTACGACGGACTGATCACCGGTTCCAGAAACAACCTCACATTCTGAAGTAGAGGATGCACTGTTATTGGAGACATCCATAAAGCTACAGCTGTGATCAGGAAGGAGGTCAAGAATAGCGGTTTTCGATTTGTTTAGCAACCAATCAACCGTCATGCTAGCCTTATCAAACCCTAACAAGTCTTGTAACCCAAACAACTTTTTAGCAACATCAAGGGACAACCTCATTCTTCGATCTCTAGGGCCTCGAGCCGTGTTAATTTTGCTATGACGGTCTCTTTTAGAAGCCGTTTTCATTGGACCGCTACTACTAATCTGATGCTCCATGACACGAGTATTAAATTCGTCTCCATCGTTCATCGTAACGACTTGTCCGTTATTGTAACTACATTCTCCCATAGGAGAATCTCCATTTGTAGTAGTGACCATCTCTTGAGGTAGAATGACGTTATGATTATTATCGTAGTTATGACCGTTCCAAAAGAATTGCTGTCTTTGAAAAAACTCGCAAAACACGGCTTCATCTTCTAAAGGAATGTGTGGGGATGGATGGAGATAAGAGGAAGAAGAAGATGGAGTATGATAATGTTCTTGTGGGTACTCATTTGAATGGTTTGATTCATTGTAGTAGCTACCAGAAATAGTAGTCCTTGGTGGGTCAAATCCATTGTTGACTGAAGAGGGATACATCTTTAATTTATATATATTTAGAGTCCAGAAAGCTACATATGGTTAATGCAAAAAAAAAAAAAAAAGATCTAAAGGAGGCTTGAAAATGAAAGGCTTAATTATAATACTACAAGAAACATGATTATTGATTAACTATGACTTAACTTGAGATTGGTAAAGACCTAAGCAAGAGATAACAAGGATGAAGATTCATGGAAAATGTATGAATTGGGACTTTGAGAAAGACTTGATAGCATGCTATAGATGTTATTATAGAGATATAGACAATCATATATATTGATGGAGAAAGAAATGGGAGGCCCATTAGTTAGCCTATCTAAATAGTCAAGAATACAGAGGGGGAGCACTTAGCTTGTTAATAATGGAGACAAATAAGTGACATTTTCATCTTTCTCTTTCACCTTTATTTTTAGTAAAAGTTAAGCATTTATTTTGATGATGAAGAAGAAGAGAAAATAGTAAGTATGTAGTTTCTTTCTCCCTTGATCGATTGAGTGGATATGATGCACTTCTTATTGTGCCACTTCACGTGCTTGATAGCAATGGCTTGTATGTGTTAAATGGATATATACATACATATATATAATGAATCCAAGACAACTTTAATCTGAAAGCAACCCTTTAGTGCCTTGACCAAACACATGCATGCTTTTGATCAAGAATCTGTTGCACCATGATTATGTATTTTACTAATCACTAATTAATTAGGCAGATGAAAGAGGGAGGGGGGTCTGGATGGATGAAGAAGAGATATAGTGCGGTGGTGGTTCATTGGTGGTTGGAGTGGAGTGAAGTGGGGTGGGGTATGAAGAACTTAGGGTTGTGAGCTTCATTAACAGGACAAAGACAAAAGAAAATGTAAGAATGTCTATACATTATAATTAATACAGTATAATATCTTAAGATTGATGTGTTGTTTGTCTTATTGATCATTGCACAATAGATAAATCAGACATTTAAAAGTATAACTTTGATGCTAATTTTAGATTTTGTTTGTTTGTTCTACATTAGTAGTAATAAAATGATAGATAATAAAAAGGATCATTGGTTTTAGATTATTTGGGGGTGAATCAAGTTTTCCATTATGATATATACTAATATATATATATATATATATATATATATATATATATATATATATATATATATATATATATATATTGGGGTGAGATATTTGAGACCACCTCTTATTTTAGGACCAACTAGAATCATTGATTTTTGTACACCATAATATACAAGACTTTTTTATAAAAACACTAAGACTTTCCAGCGACGGGCCCACTGAAAAATCATGTGTAAGTATATCGTAGTAGATGATGATGGTGGTGTGTAAGTTACGAAAATCAATGGTCTTTTTTGAACTTTTTTTAGTTGGTCTCAAATTATCTTTCCCCTATATATATTTATATGTGTGTGTGTGTCATCGCTCAATTGAATGATTTAAAGCGATTGATGCAATAACCTAGTTGTAGTCTCAATTGATCCTGATCAGTCGTGCATCTCAATCAGGAGATGGCAATACTAGCTAGGCCTCATATTGGCTCTAATCATCTAAAGATCTTTATTCAATAATGCCTCAAAATGCTTCTCTAGACAAGTGTTCGAAGTTGTAGATTTTATATATAGATTATTGGCCCTTTGGTATTTTACAAATTGTTTGATAGCATAAACGAAGACTCATGAGTGAAACCTTTTTTTAGCACTCTATCATCAACTCTCTATTTTAAATAGGTTCTAGGAAGTTCAAAGTTCATGACATTGTATATTAGTTTTATTAGGGGCAAGGGTGTAATCGACAAAAAGGATCAGCAAGTTGGTTTGGCAAATTTTGGCAAATTGGCAATGCTATATCACATGAATTGGCAACTTTAATTGGCAAGTGACATCGGCTAGTTTTGACCTATGCTGGTGAACGTTGGGGAGCATTGGCAAGGTACAAAGATTTTTTTTTTTTCTTGTTTGTCTTTTTTGTGGCAAGAATTAATAAGTTTGGCTATTTTATTGCACTACACCTACTTTGACAAGCATTTGGCAAGGATTGACAAGAATTTGGCAAAATCACGTGACATCATGTGATTGGTTAAAAACTTACCAATTTGTCAAAGATTTGACACTACACTCTTGTTCCTTATGTATATGCATGTATATAGTGTAATTTTACTCATATAATAAGATAAAGAAAAATTCAGTTAGAGGCCAAGTTCTATTCATCTGTAGCTCCTGTGCAAGAAAGCCTTTTTTTTGACTTGCCTACTCTCATGTCACTTTCACCAAAAAGATTCAATATCCATCTCTCACACAACACACTTACCCTACACTACATAAATAATTTGGTTGCCGTTACATGAGTAAGCATTATCATTCATTTGATCCAAATAAATGAAAAAGAATCTTGAATGACCTAAATATATAAACTTGTGCTACGTCTCTCTATTGAGAACCAAACAAGTTACTTTTCACCATGAAAATATTATCTTAATTTTCTCCATTGCTAGAAAGGGTTTATGGCATACAAATGTAACTGCCTATGACCAAATGGTTATGTAATGTAGTGATCTATTTATGTGGCTATGTAATGTATGTATTTATGTTTTCTTGGCTATACTATGTAAAATATGTACGGACTTTATATAGTATAGCCAAAAAATATATATAGGTTCTTGTATTGATTGACCCAAATAAAAATAACCTTACATAGTATAGCCAAGGAAACATAAGTGCATACATTATATAGCCACCTGAATAGGTCACTACATTATATAACCATTTGGTTATAAGTGGTTACATTCGTATGCCATTATCCTTTGCTAGAAATGTACTTTACTACTTTCTTAATTATGTTTATTATTTTCTGAGTATTTCACCGTATATACACACAAATACTCTTAAGATTTAACGTCGACAAATGATATTTTGATACAAAAATATATTAAAAAAAATTATCATGTTTTTGGTGTTTTAAAAATGTTAGTGTTGATATATATGCATGCATTAATATGTTAATTTGTTTATTATACATCTAGCTTATAGTGATTATGGTAACTTTTATTATACGGTAAATTGAATTGTATACTACTTGTGTTTACACCAAATAACCGGGCATAATCCAAGCATTAATTACCAGGTAATCCGAATTACCTGATAGTTAATGCTTGGATTAAGGTTGCAAATTCAAGTTCCATTATTGATAAGTTTGAAGTGGCTCATCAACTATGAAGTTGTAGGTTCAATTTTTATTGTAGATAAAATGTAAATATGTAGAATATTTTGTGGTTAAATAATTTCAAATTAAAATAAATTTGTGTTTAGTATAAATTATGTTTTCAAGTTTGTAGTTAAGTATCTCATTTGCAATAGTTAAATTACTAAAATATGATTAAAATACAAATATTTTACGTAAAAAATATTTCACATTTAGTTTTTGTATGATTGGCAACTCAAGTTATGCCTAAAAGCAACTCCTAATATCGATTTTTACAGCTTACAACTCTTAATATCGTTTTTTTTGTTGTATGGTGGAGATTGATAATGTAAACATGTTTATTCTATCTAAGGTATAAAGACTGATTTTAGGTTTTGCTTAAAATAAAAAATGACCCCTCGCCTAATGTGCAAAGAGTAAGGATCGAGTCATCTACGATCGACTTCTGCTTCCAAAAAAAAAAAATCTTAACTAATTGATCCAAGTTTTGCTTATACTAAATCGAAATTATCTGTAAGAAGTTTGTGGAAAATAATGATGTAGAAAGATATATTGGATTGAAACAATGTTACATGATAATCAACCTCAGAAACTACTGTAAGAATATTTTAATCCAACAGTTTGGTCTTGTCAATTTACACAAGTAGTGAAGAATTTCGTATTTATCAATTCTCATATTGTTATATAGTTGGAAAGAATTTGCCGTGTGATAGTTTACTATCGCACATAGTACAATTTCTTGAGAAATGGAATCAACCAAAGCTAGACATTCAAAGTCCAAGTGAAGCACTAGCTAGCAAATGTACTATTTTTCCATATTTACATGCCGCCTATATCTATACATCTATACAAAAACCTTGCTTTCTCTTTCCCATTTTTTTAAAAGAAAGCCCTAACTTGCGCTGTCATTTCCTTTTAGACTGGCATCATATCATGACCACGCACTTACAAGGACCACATGGCCGGGATTGGCTGGCTACAGGGGTTGCTTTCAAACATATATATTGAGATAAGAATGCTTACGAATGTGTTGTACTATGCGATTCATTTTAAGGGTGGAGGACAATCACAATGTAGCTAGCTAGCTCATACACAACCATAATTATTAAGTGCTTTCATTTCAATTTTTACTTTAGCATGCACCTTTGGTTATTTGTACTGTAGTGCCAAAGGAATTTGATACCATTTTACCTCTTTATCTCTTTAATTTTCTAAACAACATCATTTTGTCAAATTGTGCTAGGTGGTGGTTGTAAAAAAATTTACCGACGCTGCATCACTGGAGTCCCAAAATGCCAAACCACCGCGATGGTTTGGTGTGTAACTCCAGAAGATGGTTTGTGAAATCTTAGGCCAAAATCGTGGTTTTTTTTTTTTTTTAATATACTTCATATGTAATTATAAACCCTAATATGAAATTCTTCAGATTTACTTGGACTTACATTTCTACGATCACTATGTTAGTGTTCGCATATGATTCACTCAACATCATCTGCATACCTAACTCACTAATTATTCCCACTCTCTACTTTTGTTCATTTTCCAATTCCCACTCAAGGCTCCTGCCCACAAAATACATTTACAATTAGGTATAGTTAAATTATTGGTACATATATTTCTATCTTTAGCCATAATTTATAAATGCCCTTGTGATGACACCAATAGCCAGCTTCAATGATGTCTTCTTTTGCAACACTTATGTCAAACTTTTAGGGCTTGTAACTTTTGGTTTTTATTGATTGGAAGTTGTTCCAACTCATCAACTACTACACCTAGTTTTTTGTCATATATATATATATATACCCAGTACGTTCCGGGTATCAAACAATACAAGAGAACAGAGTTTATAAAAAAAATTAATCAATCTTTTCACATGGTATAACAACGCCTAACAATTTTGCTTAAGTATATTAGGTTTTGTTAATGACAGTCTTTAAGGTTGTCATTATAAATTATTTGATTGCATTAAAATTTATACTTTGTCAAATGAAAATTTAGAGAGTAATATTTTATTTATAAAGTATTAATTTTTATGCATATAATAAATTACTAATGACAACCTTAAAACTATTATTATTACTCTCCAAGTATATTTAAGAAAATTTATCTTGAAATTAAGATGGTATACATGGATTTTGGTACACGTTACAAATCTTTATATATAATAAAACAAGATTGTTCTCTATAAGTATTTTTAGAAAGTTTTTGATGTGGCAAATTTATATTTCACTTTAAAGTTTTTTTATTAATTATGATGTCATATATAAATAAAAAAAATTCTCTCTTATATAAGATTACAAATAAAATGTCTTTTCTTATTTTGACTTAATGCAGTAGTCATTTTTATTTTAAAAATATTATTGTGTTAGTTGATTTATTAACTATATATTTATTGTGATAGTTGAATAATTAGATTTATATAAAGTTATAATGTTTTAATGACAAACATTACATATATTTTTTTAATTTATTTTACAATTTTAAAATTTTGATTAACATGTATAGGTTAAATTCGGGTTGATTAACTAGTTAAGATAGTTGTTTGAACCTAAATTAATTGGCTCAGTGACAAACAAGATTAAGGACCACAACCACCGCAACTCCTGAGAATTCAGTGCGAACCTAACAAGTTTTTGACGAACCTAAGGCAGTAGTGATTGTGAATTGATTGAATATTATTGATTGACTGAATTAAATGTGAACTGAATGTGTGTTGATTGACAGCATTGAATTGATCTTTTATAGAAGTATATTTGGAAGACAGATAAGTACTTTCTGGGATTCTTATATTATCAGTTTCCTTTTCCTTGTAAAGACTGTAGCTTCACCTTGATTTTATATTTCTATGTTATAGTATATATAAACTTACTGAGCTATACAAATAGCACATATAAATATGAATGGTATACTCGAGCAGATAATTATAAGTAATCATAACTCCAGCCATACACCTCGAGCAAAATATAACTCAGCCCATTAGGGAACTAAATCCAGCCCATGTAATATTGCAAAGGGCTTTAAGTTACACGCCTAGTTCCATTTTGTTTTAAGGTGGCATCTTCAAATACTCCAGCAAGGCATCTATAGCTCGAGCAGCTCGAGCAACATAATATATTTATCTAGTCGAGTAATATGGGATTTAAAGGAAGTCATCAAAGGTCCGGCCCATTAGATACGATTAGGTTTGTATATACTTTAGCAAGAGAGTTAGCAGCACACGTTTGAGTTAGGGGAACATTGTCCCTGCTTTCTTGTCCTATCTCGAGCCTCGGGCCCTCGTAAGTCTAGTAAACCATGCCATATCTCGGTGCCCGCCTAACTAGAGCAAGCCATCTTATGACATGTCTATATAAAAGAAATAGGTTTGGCCAGTGAATCTGGCCTAGGTTAAATAGATCAAACATCTCGAGCCCCTCATATTCAGAGTATATCTCGGGCATAGCATATATCTCGAGCATCCTTCAAGTCTTTATATCTCGAGTAAGTAAAATCCTTTAATTTGAAATTAAATATACATATAATATATATATATATATATATTTCAGATACTCGATATTGATCTCGAGCATTAGGATGATGTATTTCATGCTTGCCCTTTGTAACTCGAGCATCTCTATCTCGAGTCCCACTCATCATTTGTTAGTCGATATTATCCGGTGGTTTAATGTTTCAAGTACACATGTTTAGTCTCGTGGATATCTATACACGATCAAATCCCCCCAAGTTTGGATATAAAAAGATTTGACCAAAATTTTTGTATGTAAACTTATAATTTTCCCCTTCTTGTCCTCTGTAGATTTCGTCTAAAGGATTCGATATTTTCCTGTGAGTGAAGGGCGGCTGCTTTGTGGGACAACTCTACTGAATTCCAACTTCATTTTATCCTTTAAACTTCTGATTTAAGAAGGTATGTATCCTACTCCTTGTCTCTTATATACATCTCTGTTTTTCAGCTTTTTCTGATGAGCTGATACATATGATCGTGAACATATCAGAAGTACAAACATTGTTGTATGCTAAGTTGTAAATATTTAGCAAATGTAGATGTTAGTAGGAAATACTTGTACTCCTTCGTGTATTAATGTGGTGGTAGGCAATGAGGTGCCTTCACAATTGTGATGCCTTTACTAGGTAGGACACCCTGTGATAACCTTCTTCCGTATTGGAGATTTAAACTGTGATGTCGGCCAATATTGTCTTGGAATTTAAAACTAGTCGATCTGTAATAATTTCATGTTCAATATATATAAATTCATTAGTCGATCTGTAACAATATCATGTTCAATATATATAAATTTAATGAATTTATATATGTCGTTGACCTCACTTGGGCCTTATTTTGTCGGGCCATATTATATATGTACATACGATATATGACCTCATATGCAAATTTGGTAGCATATGTATTTGTTGTGTTAATTGTGGGCTTTTTATGGCATTTTTGTCATTTACCCCAAGCTTGTATTGATAGGCAGTATCTACATTTAGATGTAGTTTCCTCATTATGTTACATGTATATTTGTGTGACTATTATAATATGTTATGGACCTTATTTAGGATTGTCCTTTTTGCCAGGTAGCCCCTTACTTACTTCAAAGTTGGATTTGTTTTTCTAAAGATATAGAAACTTTCATTATGTCAGAGGGTAGTAGTAATCATGAAATGGATAGCCAAGGAACCAATGATTACGAGGTAGTTGAAGGAGGTGACTTAGATGATGAGAAAGTTTCTCACCCTAGGGTAGATGAGACACCCTCTCGCCTTAGTGCTTTATTTTTGAAAAAACTGATTTCATCTCACCCATGTCTATCCAAGTACAATCCTGTTTTACCCACTAAGGATCAAAGAGCCCATTGCCCTCCTCCTGGAAAGGTTGCCCTTTATCGGGCTTATTTCACCTCTTCGAATGTTAGACTTCCATTGGCAGATTTTTATCTCAAGGTTCTATCTTATTATCAGATAGGTGTTGCTCAGATGCAACCAGTTGGTGCTGGAAAAATATTGACCTTTGAGATGATCTTGGCTGCTCTTGAACTTCCTCGTTCACTTTACCTATTTAGGAAGTGTTTTAGATTGTTTACTACTGGAGATTGGTTTACTGTTAAAGCTAGGCCAGAGTATGCTAAACTGATAACTGCTCCCGGCACTATTAAGACTGTTTTGCTTGGTTGGACTCGTGATACCAGTAATAAGAAAGAATGCTCCCGATTTATTAGGAAAATTAATGTATTGTCGGCTGAACATATGATCAACCAAAAGCACCTTGAGAGGTTAAGGCAAGTGTCTATCCCATATAAGAGTTATGCAAAATGTGAGACTATTTTGGTTGTTGCCAAGATTAGCCAGGATTGGGAAGGAGATGCCCCTACCTTAGTTGATGAGTCCACTGGAAAATGTATGCACTTATTTTGTCTTTCTTTTTTATATTATTGTTTGATGAAAATTTATTGTTTGCTAATATGCTTTGTTGTTGCAGGGTCTTTGGGAAAGTATGGGGATGGATCTTGAGAAGCTTGAGCAACGCCGTAAACCCTGCCCTAATGATGAAATCTTGGAAGAGCATGTTGAAGGCACTTCTCATAGTTCTCCTCCATCTAGGAGGATTTCTTTCTCCCCTGAGCGCCAAAATCTTGGCATTGATGGTACATCTCTTCGTGCCTTCTCCTCCCTACCCACTGAAGAGGAGAGTGACAAGGCTATGGGTGACTTCTTTGAAAAGGAATGTCCTTCTACTTCTTCCCCCACTGGTATAAAACTTTATGTTATTTTGTTGGTGATGCTCTTCTTTATTTTATTATATGTAAATAACCTTTCTATTATAGGTGGACTTTCTTTAGGAGGTGGTCCTTCTGGAAAAAGGGGTGGGGATGATCTTATTAGTCCTCCACCGAAACGTTCAATGCCTCCCTTTGAAGCCTTTAAGAGCTTTACTTCTTCTTCTTTTACTTCTAATTCCATGGGTCCTCTCCGATTGTCATTTATGGGTGGTGGCTTGGAGGAGACTATCGATGACCTTGAGCCCATGAGACGTGTAGGATTTCATTGTGCTGAATATCATGCTCTTCAAAGTATTACTGCTGATGAATGGAACGATTTAAGGCGTGCCAGTGCTTTTAATCTGGGCTATGATGATTCCACCCATACCTTTAGCTTTCCTTCAAGTAGAGCGGGTTCCACTTTTGTTCCTCACCCTACCCAGGAGTTTCGTAGGGGTTTAGGTAATGATTACTATGTGTATCCTCCATCCCTCAAACTAAAAGATGATTTGAGAGATCCCGAGGTAGCGAGGCATTATGCAGACTCAGTGGTTCCCCCTCTTTTTGCGGCAGAGACTAGCTTTCTTCCCCTCACTCATTCGGCTAGGGTACGTTCATCACTTTACTTTATTTTTAATTTATTATTATTATTTTAATATCTTTTCATTTTATGCAGTTGTATGATACTCATCCCGCACTTTCCTTTAATGCTGGGGCTGTCATGAGGGACAGTTTTTTGAGGGAGCTTGCCATGCTGAAGAAGAAGATTGATGGATTGGAGTTCGAGATGAGTATGGTATATGGTAACCTTTCTGATTCTTTGCTCGAAGTGGAGAAAGAAAAAGATGAAAAAAGGTGCTTAGAGAAAGACGTTCAACGACTTAAATCCAAGTTTGGAGTTAGTGAGGCTAGGATTGGCGGGCTCGAGGGAGAGAGAGCTAGGGGAAAAAAGTTGGAGACTAATGCTGAGAGGAGTACCCAGCTAAGGAGGGATACCCTTTTAGCCTTTCCTCGTTTGTTTAGGCTTATTATGGATCATCCTGATGTGATGGGTGTACTTGGTGGATTTTATCGGGCTGCAGTTGCTGTTGGGAGGCACTCTGCTGCCTTAGATCTTGTTGGAGTTCATCCATTTATTGACCCCACTTCTCTTCCTTTCTATGACGAGTCTATCCCTGACAAGGCTAGAAAAGCTGAAGCTGCTTTTGTGGAAAAGTCTTTTCCCATATTGAATGCCATTGCTAAGGATCCAGATGCCTCATTGAAGGATATAGAGTCTCTCATTATAGCCCGATCAGAGGTGATTGCATCAGGGGCTATCATTCCACCAGAGATTTTGTTTCATTTTACTTTTCCTTATTTTTGGTTTTATAACTTGTGCTCATGTATGAACTTTTATGACTTTGAGCTAGCTTGTCATTTATGTTTGGCTTGTAGCCTATGGTATGTGAACTTATTGCTTATGTAATTTGAGTTAACGGTTTGCTTGGTTAACCTTGTGTATGTGATTTATTACTTGCGAGTTTCATTTCCCGATGAGAAATGCTTATCTATTTCACCCGATGAATGAAATGATGGATATTTTGTAAGTTTTGATAGGGCATGTATTCAATATAACCCTTCCATTATGTATGCCACCCTATGAGTGGAAATTTTTTTGTGAATTTAAATTTGATGGGAATGAAGGTATTAGAACCTTTGTTTTTCTCCATTACTTCCCCATGAGAAGTCTTATCTTTTCATTTTGTGAATGAGAAAGATGAAGGTTGTTTTTGTTACAATAATATAACCTTAATGTTTTAAGAAAAATGCTACTTTATTCATAACATGATGACATATGATTGAGAAGACCAATTACATGGTAACTTGCATAAGACTTTCTTAAGTTAGTAGCATTTCTGGGTATTGGAGACCCAAAGTTCTTACAAATAGCACCTTTTAAGGTTAATAGCATTCCAAGTTCTGGGTACTGGATACCCATCAAGCTCTGTTAGGATGTATGATCCATCCCCATTTGCCTCCTTGACTTTGTATGGGCCCTCCCACTTTGGGCCTAGCTTGCCAAGGTCTTCCCTTCTACTTGCTTCATTTTTTCTCCAGACATGGTCTCCTACCTTGAAGGTCATAGGGCGTACTTTCTTGTTATAGTACTTTGCCATTTGCCTTTTGTTTTCTGCTTGGCGAATGTGGGCCATTTCTCTTATTTCCTCGATCAAATTCAAGTTTTCTCTAAGGGCTTCCTCATTTTGAGCAGGATCAAAATTAATGACTCTTTGTGTTAAAATAGTCAGTTCTGGTAGGATTACGGCTTCCGTTCCATATACCAGGCTAAATGGAGTTTCCTGGGTGCTTCCTCTTGGGGTAGTTCTATGAGCCCATAAAACACCTGCAACTTCATCCACCCATCCTTTTCTGCACTTGCCCAACCGGGCCTTAATTCCCCCCAATATGGCCTTGTTCATGACCTCCACCTGGCCGTTGCCTTGGGGATGAGCTACTGAGGTGAACCTTTGTTGTATGTCCATGTCTTGGCACCATGTTTTGAAGGGATTCTCGGCAAATTGCTTCCCATTATCACTAACCATCACATGGGGAACTCCGAATCTACAGACTATGTGTTCTCACACAAAATTGATCACTCGCTGGCCTGTGATGGTTGCCAATGGTTTTGCCTCTACCCACTTAGTGAAGTAGTCCACGGCTACTATCAAAAATTTCATCTTACTGATGCCTTGGGGAAATGGACCTACTATATCAATTCCCCACTTGTAAAATGGCCATGCTGTTGTAACGGGGATGAGGTCTCGTCTGGGTCTGTTGGACACTGGTGCATGCATCTGACATGATTGGCACTTTTCAATTACCTCCTTGGCATCTTGATATAAGGAGGGCCAGAAGTACCCAAGTCTCATGATCTTGGTTGTAACTAATATTGGTCTGGCGTGGATACCACATGTTCCACCATGCACTTCTTGGATGAGTTCTTTTGCTTGCAAGGGACCTACACAACGAAGATGGGGACCAAGGAAGGATTTTCTGAACAAAGACCCTTCCATGATCAAATACATGGGTGCTTTCATCCTTACTTTCTTTGCACTTTCCTTATCTTCAGGGAGGACTCCATCTTTGATGAAGTTATACAATGGGGTCATCCAACATTCACCTTCTTCAACTTGAGAAATTTCCTTTTTTGGCACTATGGATTTTTCTTTCAACACCTCCACTAATACCTCCTTTGTAAGATGAGCAAAGGTTAAAGATGCCAGCTTACTTAAGGCGTCCGCCTTTTTATTTTGGCTCCTGGGAACCTGTTCTATATTGAATTTCTTGAATTCAGAGATAATCTTCCTTGCCTCTTCCAAATAAAGCTGCATAGTCTTTTGACTTGCCTCAAATGCTCCTTTTATTTGGTTTGCTACAAGTTGGGAGTCCACGAAGGCATGGATTTTTTCCACCCCCATTTTCCTTGCTATTCTCAACCCAGCTAGAAGGGCTTCATATTCAGCTTCATTATTTGAGGCTAGGAAGTCAAAACGAAGGCACAGGTGATTCTTTCTTGTCTGGGTCAATGAGGATGAGACCTGCTCCTGACCCTCCAGCACTAGAGGCTCCATCCGTAAAAAAGTCCATGGTGGACTTTCTTCTACCTTGCTTACATCTTCCTCCTCCCCCTCAACTTCTGCTAAAAAATCCGCCAAAATTTGGCCTTTCTTTGCATTTCTTGGCTGAAATGTTATTTCATGCTCTCCAAGCTCAATTGCCCACTTAGCTAGCCTGCCTGACACTTCAGGTTTTGATAGGACTTGCCTGATGGGCTGGTCTTTGAGAACTTGGATGGGATGACCTTGGAAGTATCTTCTGAGACGTCTAGCTGAATGGACTAAAGCAAGAGCTAACTTTTCCAAGCCTGGGTAGTTTATCTCGGGCCCTTTCAATGCCCGGCTAACGAAGTAAATGGGCATCTGAGAACTTCCTCTGTCTGCCAACAACACGACACTTACACACTCTTTGGAGGCGCCCAAGTAAAGAGTGAGTGCTTCCCTGGGTATTGGAGCAGTAAGTGTTGGTAGGTGAGCCAAAAATTTCTTCATGTCTTGAAATGCCTTTTCAGCCTCCTCTATCCAAGAAAAATCTTGTTTCCTTAAGCATCCCTTCAAAGTTTTAAAGAATGGAAGGGACCTATCAGCTGCTTTAGAAAAGAATCGTGTTAAAGAGGCCAGCTTTCCATTTAAGCTTTGCACTTGCTTCTTTGTTTTCAGAGAAGGCATATCTACAACTACTTAAATCTTCTTTGGGTTAGCTTTTATTCCTCTTGCAGTCACTATGTGACCTAAGAACTTCCCTTCTTCCATTCCAAAGCTACATTTGGAAGGATTAAGCTTCATATTTATCCCCCTCAATGTATTGAAAGTTTCTTGGATATCAACTATCATGGCATTCTCCTCATGGCTTTTGATGACTATGTCATCCACATAAGCTTCAACATTTCTCCCGATCTGGTGTTGGAAGGTTTTGTCTATCAGCCTCTGGTAAGTGGCCCTAGCTTTTTTCAAGCCAAAAGGCATTTTTTGGAAACAATAGATGCCCTGGTCTGTATGGAAGGCAGTCTTGTCTTCATCACTTTTCTTCATTGAGATCTGGTGATATCCCTTGTAAGCATCAAGGAAACACTTTAACCTGAATCCATCTAGAGATTCCACCTTCCAACCTATTTCTGGGAGGGGGTAATTGTCTTTAGGACAAGCTTTGTTGATATCTTTAAAATCGACACAAAGCCTCCATGAGTCGTCCCCTTTCTTAACCATAACTGGGTTTGCTACCCATGTCTGGTATCTAACCTCTCTGCATATGCCTGCTTCGACCATGTTGTCTACTTGCTCGCAAGCAGATTTGCTTCTGTCATGATCCATGCCTCTTTTCTTCTGCCTTATAGGGACTATGTTTGGATTAGCGTTCAAGGCATGTTCTGTAAACTTTCTTGGAACACTTGTCATATCTGACGTTTCCCATGCAAAAACATCTAAACTTTCTTTCAAGAGGTTGATCAACTTGCATTTTGTTTCTTTGGGGAGTTGTGACCCAATGATAACTGGTTGCTCTGGGAATTTTCTATTTATGATTATCTTCTGCTCCGGGCCCTCACTTGCTACTTCAATTGACAAGTCATGCTTCACTTCTTTTAGACTTTCCTTATTGACCTGCTTGCACTCCCTTGGCCATACCATGCGTCCCTTTATGGTGGCTACCCCAGCTGGGGTGGGGAACTTAACCATCCCATGGATTGTTGATGGTATGGCTCCGAATTTCTGCATGGATGGCCTGCCGAGCAACACATTGTATGGTAAAGGTGCTCTAACAATTGTGAAGTCCACAACTTCAATTCTATGGAGTGGGTATTCACCCATCATTACCTCCATACTTACTTCTCCAATGGGCCAACTAGATTCACAATTGAAACCAACTAGAGGTGCCAAAGGCGGGCGCTTGAGGTCTTTAACTCTTTGAGGGAGTTTATTGAAGCAATGCTCGTAAATAATGTCAGTAGAGCTTCCATTATCTAAATATATTTTCCCAACCTCGAAGTTTGCCAAGCGAGCTTGTATGACTACAGAGTTTGAGGATACCGTTTCAACAGGTGGAAAGGAAATTGGCACCACTGCCCAACCTTCCAATACATTTGCTTTACGCTTTCCTGGATATTTTCTTTGGTGTACCATACAAACATGTCCTTCTGCTGGACCCGGATCATCATTGTTTTCTTTTTTAACTGATGCCTTCTGCCATGCGAAGGTTTTCTTTATGGGAGCTTTTCTTCCCTGTTTGGCTCCAGGAACAAGGTGCTCTAACTTTCCTTCTTCTAAGGCCCTTTTGATTTCTGCTTGGAGTTCTCTGCAATCATTAGTATCATGACCGTGGTCCTCATGAAAGTCACAATACTTATTCATGTTTTTCTTTGCAGATCTGAGAGGGAGAGGGGGCTTGAAAGTTGAGCCCACCCTCTCAGTTTTCAAAATCTCTTTTGGAGACTTTGTTAAGTCCACAAGATGGACACTTTTGCCATATTGAATGGGCCTCTTATCTCTTATGTCATCTGGACGGTCATCTCTTCTTGTATCTCTTCTGTAATCTTCCCTGCGGCCATCTCGTTTAATATCAAAACGAGGCCTTTTCCCTCCAGAGGGTCCTACCCATGACTTATCTTTTCTTATTATCCCCCTTACTAACGTGGAGGTTTCTCTAGAACGGAGATAATCATAGGCTCGATCAATGGCTTCTTTGAAAGTCTTGTGGACTTTTGTAGTCAACTTTTCTTGGAGGCCTCCTGGGTGCAAAGCAAGAGTAAAGCCAAAGATTTGTTGACTCTCTGGTAGACCGGATATCCTTTGGCATTCTTGAGTGAATCTTAAAATGAACTCTCTTAGTGGCTCATTCTCCCTTTGCCTTATTAGGTGAGCCTCCAGGTGATTACGCTGGTGCTTCTTTTGTTGGAAGAAATGGGCAACGAATTTTTCTTTCAAATCTTGAAAATCTTTTATACTTCTTTCGGGTAAACCAGTGAACCAATCTCTAGCATGACCTTGCAAAGTTCCAGGAAACAAGTGGCAAGCCACCGGGTCTACCTATTTTTCTGTGAGTATTGCTTGATCATATAATGCCAAGTGGTCTTCTGGATCCCTGGTGCCATCATAAGTCTCCACAACTAGAGGAACTTTTTGACCATCTGAGAATGGGTATTCTGCAATCCAATCACAGAATCTTGATTTGACGGCTGATCGTGGAATGCTTACGGTTCGCGCTTGCCCTCCTGCCTCCTCACCAGATAATACTTTTAACATTTCCAACAATTCCCTTGCTGGGTTTGGTGGTGGTGTTGGTTCTGGACTAGGTTTGTTGCTTCTTAAGTTGTTCCATCATTAAAGACATTAAAGACTCCACAGCCCCCTGAGAGATTGTTGGAGGAGGAGGTGGAGGTGGAGGTGGAGGTGGAGTTGGTTTGAGTATATTGGTGAGCTGTGATAACCAATCTTGATTGGGTTGTGTTGTAATTGGAGAGGTGTGTGCTTGGGGAGGTAGTTGGGATGGCTCCCCTATAAGCTTTAGCAATTCAACCAAGTGGCTTTCTTGGACAGTAATGGTCCCGGATGAGCTAGGGACAAGTTGCTCAACTGGGATTACTTGGTCACTTCCAAGTGAAGAGGATGTGATAGGTAAGGGTGGAATGACATTTTGAGCCTCATGACCCTTGTTTTTTAACAACCCTTGGGTGTTGGCGCCTGAGTCAGGTATGCCTACAAATGAGGTATTGGGTGAGGATGACGTCCCTCTTACCGAGAACATTGACCCTATAGTACCCGAGTCTTGGGTGGGTCATGTAGTAACTATGTCCTCAAACGAGTATTGGAGTCTAACTCTTACATCCAATAAATTTTTATCAGAGATTCTTTTTTCACCCCAGGTATGCTCACTATTAGTGGTTTGCACATTTACAAGAGGTGGAGAGTAACGGTGGTATCATTTTTAGACTTTTCACCACCACTTGCCTCAACCTTCATAGACCCAGGTGAGGTTATTTTTGAAAGTGGAGTTTCTTCCCTGGCCATGCAAGACCAAGAAAAAGAGAAATGAAATGGTGATTTTGATTTTAACAGTAATGGAATCCGTTCAATAAACGGGTCCCACGGATGGCGTCAATGTTTGAACCTAAATTAATTGGCTCAGTGACAAACAAGATTAAGGACCACAACCACCGCAACTCCTGAGAATTCAGTGCGAACCTAACAAGTTCTTGACGAACCTAAGGCGGTAGTGATTGTGGAGTGATTGTGAATTGATTGAATATGATTGATTGGCTGAATTAAATGTGAACTGAATGTGTGTTGATTGACAGCATTGAATTGATCTTTTATAGAAGTATATTTGGAAGGCAGATAAGTACTTTCTGGGATTCTTATATTATCAGTTTCCTTTTCCTTGTAAAGACTGTAGCTTCACCTTGATGTTATATTTATATGTTACAGTATATATAAACTTACTGAGCTATACAAATAGCACATATAAATATGAATGGTATACTCGAGCAGATAATTATAAGTAATCATAACTCCAGCCATACACCTCGAGCAAAATATAACTCAGCCCATTAGGGAACTAAATCCAACCCATGTAATATTGCAAAGGGCTTTAAGTTACACGCCTAGTTCCATTTTGTTTTAAAGTGGCATCTTCAAATACTCCAGCAAGGCATCTATAGCTCGAGCAGCTCGAGCAACATACAATATTTATCTAGTCGAGTAATATGGGATTTAAAGGAAGTCATCAAAGGTCCGGCCCATTAGATACGATTAGGTTTGTATATACTTTAGCAAGAGAGTTAGCAGCACACGTTTGAGTTAGGGGAACATTGTCCCTGCTTTCTTGTCCTATCTCGAGCCTCCTTCCTTTTGTCATATCTCGAGCATCATATCTCAAGCATATCTAATTTTTGTAACTCGAGTCGTAAGGCTATATATATATATATATATATATCTCATGTCTCGGGCCCTTGTAAGTCTAGTAACCCATGCCATATCTCGGGTGCCCGCCTAACTAGAGCAAGCCATCTTATGACATGTCTATATAAAAGAAATAGGTTTAGCCCGTGAATCTGGCCTAGGTTAAATAGATCAAACATCTCGAGCCCCTCATATTCAGAGTATATCTCGGGCATAACATATATCTCGAGCATCCTTCAAGTCTTCATATCTCGAGTAAGTAAAATCCTTTAATTTGAAATTAAATATACATATAATATATATATATATATATATTGGGTACTCGATATTGATCTCGAGCATTAGGATGATGTATTTCATGCTTGCCCTTTGTAACTCGAGCATCTATATCTCGAGTCCCACTCATCATTTGTTAGTCGTTATTATCCGGTGGTTTAATGTTTCAAGTACACATGTTTAGTCTCGTGGATATCTATACACGATCAATAGTATACATGGACTGTTAGAACCATATTATCTTCTATATTAAATCAAAAGGAAGTGAATAGTAGCTTTTTAGTCTTTTTAAGTTTTCACACAAAACTTAAAAATACTTATAGAATACAATCTTGTTTTATTATATATAAAGTTTACAAATAAAAAAAAAATTTCTCTCTCATATAATATTACAAATAAAATGTTTTTTCTTATTGACTTAATGCAATAGTCATTTTTATTTTAAAAATATTATTGTGTTAACTATATATTTATTGTGATAGTTGAATAATTAGATTTATATCAAGTTATAATGTTTTAATGACAAACATTACATATATTTTTTTTAATATATTTTACAATTTTAAAATTTTGATTAACATCTACAGGTTAAACCCGGGTTGATTAACTAGTTAAAATAGTATACATGGACTGTTAGAACCATGCATATTATCTTCTATATTAAATCAAAAGGAAGTGAATAGTAGCTTTTTAGGTTTTTTAAGTTTTCCCACAAAACTTTAAGTTTTTACAAAGCTAAACATTTTAGATAGTAAATTTTTAAATTTTCCAAATTTCTCCATAATACTTAGAAACTTTTTACCTTAGTCTTACAACAAATTATTTATATTAAAGCAAAGTATCGCACCAGTCTAGATTTTGTCATGTTAGACCCTGTTTCATTTAAAATTTTCCTTTCTATACTTTTTGTTGTGTTTTATTTTTTGGTTTGATGATATATATTTTCGGTAAAAAAAATTTCCTTTGCGACTTTTGGTAGTAAAAATAAATATGATGGTGTGTTGTGTTAACTTTGATTTTAGAATTTTAAAATTTCACCACTAGACTTATAAAGTTTTTACTTTTGGGCTAGCTACAACAAATTATTTATATTAAAGTAAAGCATCGCACCGGTCTGAATTTTGTCATGTCAGACCGTGTTTCATATAAAAATTTCCTTTTCATACTTTTTGTCGTGTTTAATTTTTTGGTTTGATGATGGATATTTTTGGTAAGATTTTTTCCCTATTTTTGGTAGTAAATGTAAATATGAAAGTGTGTTGTATTATTGTTTTGAAAAAGGATGACGGACAATCTTTATACAACATTATCAATATAGGAGTAAACACATTATTGTATTGGCTTTATAGATAAAAAATCGCAAAATTATAAGTTTGGCCCCGCAATGTGAGGCTTTGCGAACCTCCTAGTTAATGCTTATATCTTTAGTGGTAAGTTATCAATGTTGCTATAATGAAAAGAGAAGATTTAACCTTAACTACATCATAAAAATAATGCTATTATACATTAGGCTTAATTTACATTAGGCTTGATAGTTTTAAAAATTTTAATGAAGGGACTAAAAATTAAAATTCAAAAGATGATGTCATAAATTAATTTGATAAAAATAAATAAATAAATAATAAGAAAAAGTCTAATAATGTCAAATAAAATTTTCACAAAAATATAGATGTTATCTCAATTTTACTATATTTATATAAAAAATTGTAATTGTTTTATGTTCATTGCTTCTTTGCTAATACATTTCTTTATGGGTAAAAAAATTACTCAATTATATTAATGTACAATATTATTTCCCCGCGTAATACGAGAAATAAATTTATTAAATTTTTGTAATATGATAATTAGAATTTATAGATAAAACATGTTAAAATATGATGATATTATTAACTGAAAAAATGTTATATATCGAAAATGATAGTAAGATATGCATGTATATTTTTCTATAATGATAGTGTAAAGTTAAATATAGATACCAACAGTTGAAAATGATGATACTATTAACTGAATTTGGTTTTATTGTATACGATTTGTAGAATTTGTTTGTCAAATCTTGACATAATGACGATACAAATTTAAAATATAGATAAAAAAAAATGTTTATGTAGTGTAGTAGTAAAATTCTCAAAAAAACATGTTATCTTCATTATTATACAAAATCGATGATCAAATGACTAACTTTAAACTACACTATGTATAGTGGGATGAGTTATTCAAGGGACATTTATTTTCAAGGGGACATGAGAACAAATGTTAGCCACACATTTATTCTCCCTCTTTTCCTTTCTCAGTCTATGTTTTTAATTATTTTTTTATAATTATTTTTTGTTAAAAAAGCATTCCAAAAATATTTGGGTTATATGTTGAAAACAGGTAGATACGATACGAGGCGTAGCTGTTAGCTGAACAGGCGTTTGCCGTCGGAAGGGTTTCCTCTTCATCGGACAGAGCCATCAAGGAAATACACAAAGGGGTCGGAAGCAAAATGTGTTTGGAAATGTTTTCGATTAGATGGACGACGGTCTAAAAATGGTGGTGGTTGGATACGGTACGAACTCAACCATGGCGGTGGTGAGGGTGGCGGGGAGGAAGGCCGGTAGTGGTGGTGGCGGCAGCAGAGATGGTAGATCAATAGTGCTTAAATATGTTGCTCAGAGTTGTTTTCATGTTTTTGAAAAAAGAGTCCTCAAATTATCCCTTTTATTATGTGTATATATGTGTGTGTTTCTATAGATCGGACATCTGACTAAAAGGAAAAAAATATGTAATAATATTTTAGCATCTAGGATTCTCACAACTAAATTCCATCTAGCATTGAACTATAACAAAATTTGTGCTAAAACAATGGCAAAATTTGATATATAACATGAAAATTATCGTTTGATAACTTTTAGGTTAAAATCTAGAGATAGATAAGAGGAAATGATGAACTTGGGTTACGACATATAAAACGATGCATAAGAGTTATTTTTTCATTATGTTAAAAGAATACTCGTGTTAAATTTTTCTTTTAGTTAGCGAAATTGTCACATTATATTTGTTATTCGTACAACTCGATATACAGATTTAAAATCTATAAAATCTACACGGTCAATATTAGTGATCATTCTTGGCATTCACTATTTAGTATGGATTTAGTAATAATAGTAATTTAGTAAATCTAAATATGAAAGTTGATGTCATCAAAACCATCCAAATGCTACATTTAAAAGTAGCTTTTCATCCAATGATTATAACTTTTTAGAAAATTATTTTAAGGGGCTCTTTTATTATTATTGCAAGACATTACGTTTAGCACATTTTATGATAAATTACAAAGTAGGTCTATCTATTTCAACCTTAATAAAGAATTGTTTATTGTCTTTACTGATTTCTATACTTATTTATAAAAAAAACTCCCCCTCCCCCTTCTTAATTTTAAGAACCTAAAATGACACATATACCCTCCATTTTAATACATTCTTATTTTTATTTTATAGATTGTGACTAAAATGCCCTTTAAAAAACTCAACCTATATCTCTTCCTCACGCAGAAACACATAACAAAAACCCTAACTCAAAATTCGTCCCACTCCTCCTCCCTTTCATATCTCACGCAACAATTCATCATATCTCCGACCACAATGAAATTACTTTTACGTTAATAGCCACACTATCATCGTCGCCGTTACCATCGCTGCATTGCGCGGATACCAATCTAGTACATAATTATTCAGATGACATATCTTAAAACGGAATGTCAAAGTATAAATATGAATACAAATCTTAATATAAAGAACGTCTAAAAGTTAATGTAAAAATTTAAATGTTACATCTATATTATATTATTGGGAAAATTCCATAAAAAGTGAACTTTTTTACTCAAAATATATTCTTAATATAGGGAACCTATTTAGTTTTCATCTATTAAAAGAAGTTCGTTTCCAAAACTTTTCAATAAAGGTAATATCGAGAGTTTTTAATATTAGACATCCGTTAACTACCAACGTGGCATGCCATGTCCTAAAAATGCCTACATGGACTAATGAGTTGACGTGAACACCTCATTATCAACTTCACAAATTTTTCTCTATCAACTTTTCCGGCAACAACATTTTTTGTCCAAACATTTTTTCTAGTCATCATCATTTTCACACCATTATTTATTCCATTGTTCTTTCCAAAGTTTATACATTTCACTATACGGGATGATATTTGTACCACTCTTTTTCATTGTAGACTGTACAAGTATTAACTGCACCGATGTGGTAAAATAATCAAATAATTTGGTACTAATATCAATTCTCTTCCGCTATTCGCATTAGGAGGAATCCAACCAATCTTTAAAAATTTCGAAAATCACAGTTTGGAAATCCAAACATCAATATATATATATAGGGTAAAGTTATTTTGAGAACCCTTTTTTACATGAAATCATAGCAATATTCGTGCACATGTGATCAAAAATCCAAATCTTCACATAATTGTATAACGGATGATAATTCATGCATCCACACAATTATAAACTCAAAATTACACATAAGTTATTCAGAAAACAATCAAAAAACAATTTTCATGTAAAGAATAATCATCGGTTGGGCTTGATTTGAAAAGTTCTCAAAAATTCTCGCAAAAAAAAGGGTTTTCAAAATAACTTTACACTATATATAAATGTGTGTGTGGGGGGGGGGGGGGGGAGAGAATATAAAGTTGTTCGGCACCTAAGCTTAGGTGTGGAACCCCTCACATACTAATATTTTATTATTTCTTGTTTAATGAATAAATGCATGGGCCCCCATGATTTTTATGGATTAAAATAAAATAATATGTGAAGGTTCCACACCTAAACTTAGATACTCGACAGTCTTATATTCTCATCCTCATATATATATATATATATAGGAAAATGGGAATATAAGGTTGTCCATCACCTAAGCTTAGGTGTGGAACCTCTCACATACTAATATTTATTATTTCTTGTTTAATGAATAAATGCATAGGCCCCCATGATTTTTATGGATTAAAAAACAATATGTGAGTGTTCCACACCTAAGCTTAGATACCCGACAGCCTTATATTCTCATCCCCCATATATATATATATATACATAGAAATCTATATCTAGTTGGATTTGTGTTTCGTGGAGTGACGAGATTTTTCTACATCAAAACAATCGTTCAAATTGGGGAAAAAACAAATCAATTTTGACATGCCTATTTATTTTCACGCATACCACCAAATTTTCCCCTTTTTTTATACTTGCTTTCTTACCTTCTAATTTATACATAATCATAATCATCATCATCACAACAGTTTGTTTTCTCTCTACTTCATATATAGGATTTCAATGCTATAGCAAATTAGATCAAGAAATCTCCGGAAAAAACAGTGAAGGTGTGATTTAGAAACCACCGGAAAAAAACAATGGTGGTATTTCTAAAAACTGACGGAATCGTCCTTTTGTTGCAGACTACCAACCTCCCACCGGAAATCACCTCAGGTCACCACCATCCTCAATTCAGCCCCTCACCACTGGTCATTTACTACACCCCCCCCCCCCCCCCCGGAAAATCGACACCAACCCCCCTATTTGGACACCACCGACAAAGCTCTCTAGCCCTCACGTCATTCAAAAAGCAAGCAATCAACTTGAACAGATTTAAACATTAGGGTTCATAAGTTTCTTTGGGGAAGAGTAGGGGAGACTGAAAGAGAAAAGCATCAATTGGGGAATGTTTTTGTGATATATAGATACATACATAGGTAAGGGGTAAAGTAAAACAACTATTAAGCTAAAACATGTAAGACATATTGTGAGAGTGACATGTGTCCTTTAATTATTTTGACTAATAAATAATAAAAACTATGATAATAAGGATAACATGGTCTTTTTCATTTTAATTTTAAAACTTTCTTCTTTATTTTCTTGTCACAAATCCATCCCTCTTTCTTATCAACAACAATATATCCATAATCCATCCCTAAAATCATTCTCACAAACGTATTTTCAGATCCATCCATCCATCCCTTGACATTTCCAAATACCCTTCATTTTTTTCCCTTAAATCCCATGAAATAAAGTCTTATTAGTATTAATATTTTTATATAATTGTGAAAAAGATGATCGCAGACATCGGAAATGATGCGATGAGTTTGGTGAATGTTGGAAGTATTTTTTTCATTAATGAATGGAGTGGGTGTTGGTAGCATTTTCATATTTCTGAAGATTAAAGTAATAAGTCAACATCAAATTGTAGATTTTCACCTTTTAATATGTTTTTATCTATAGTTCTTCGATCTGTACATATTTTGCAGATTCATCCACCCTCACTTCAAGAGTTCAAGTGACCGGTGGATCACTCTTTCATGACAAACTGTCCCACTATCCGTCACAGAAAAACAATAGATCCATCTGTCGCTATTCACTAGTGGTGTTCCACTTTCTTGAACTCCCTTGTCTAATTATTCATCATTAGAGGTCCAGAGCCACCATTTTCTTCCATAACCACAGACGAAATCAAAGTTGAAATCAAGAGAGAGGTCCAATGTGCATCAAATTTTATGTTGTGTTAGTTGTGTATTTAGATGTTAATTATAGTGCATCAAATTTTTTACATGACAGATGGTCAATGTTGAATTGTTTTGTGCATCAAATTATATCAATGTTAAGTTTCTATGTGCATTATAACTTTTCATTATCGATGGTTTCGTATAAGTGATAAAATGTTATGTGCATCATAATTTTCATTGTCGATTGTTTGTGCATCACCGCTGGATTGTTTGTGCATCACCGCTAAGCATGTAACAGTCTTGTACAGTTGTGCATCATTATGTGTCTCGAATTTGTACAGGGTGAAAGAAGCGGATGCCGTTCATATAAGGGAAAAAAAGGGGGAGAAAATAGAATGGAGAAGAAATGACTCGAAAGTGAGAATAAAAAGGAAGACAGCCTCATGTTAAATGTCAATTCTATCCCTAAAATTAGATTTATTATTAATTATCTTAATTAATTTTTGAGATCTGATCTAATGATCCAAGTTTTTTTATACTTATTTTATGATAATACTTGTTTTATAATAACCACTCTCTACATATGTAATATATAAATATATACATAAATATAATCCATGTTAGTTTTTTAATGACATGGCAAAATGACGTGTAATTTATAAGAGTCTGACGTTAAAAACTAACGATATTATCTTTACTGAAAAAGTTTTAGAATCGAAATCCCTTTAATAGACGAAAATTAAATAGGTTATCTATATTAGGAATTCTATATAAAAGGTTATCTTTTTATGGATTCTTCCTTATATTATAAAGCAAATCTATTTTTGATTTTCAATATTAAACTTAAAGTTTCTATATTGATTTTAAGTTTCAACAAATACATATTCTAATGCATGATGTATCATACATCATAGCCACATTACATCAATAACCTTCACTGCTCGCGCCGCCACCACCAACCACCGTCAATACCGACGCGTGCCACCACCATCCATCACTGCCACTACCGCTACCGCCATCACCGCCTCTACCATCGCTCGTCAGTCGCCACCATCACCTGTCACCGCCACCACTGTCGCCATTATATCACTACCACAACCGCTACCTCTAACACCACCGCAATACACATGTATCTTCTCTTGTAAGATAATAGACATAATATTTGTTGGGACAACGCCGGAATTACGAGTACTATAAATACAAGAAAAAGAAGATAAAAACAAGGCCCAATATCTTAAATGTCGTCCTCTTTATAATTAAATTAGTAATAAAACATATTCTCCGTGACTCATGCATCTTTTTAAAGATTTGCAGTCTTTGTAAGAAAACATAAAAACTAAAAAAAGAAAAATGAGGTGGGGCAGAATATCAAAATCCTTACAATCTTTCACTGCTCATACTCTACTATTCTGCTTCACAATTTTGCTCTTTCTTAAATTGGATCATCATCTCTTCTCTTCTTGGTGGTATGTGTTATCGTTATACATACATATATATATATATATATTCTATATATACATATTTGTCATTACTTCAATTTTGTTTACTGATATCCATTTATTGCATAATGATGACTAATGATTAGATATAAGTGTTATTGATATTTATAGATAATAATGATGCTTATAATTTTAGTATTTAATATTAGTATTGGTAATTTTGTTTTATTTTTAGACTTTTTAGTTAGGTTTTTGTAAAAATTTACAAGGTGGCCTAGTGGTAAGGCATTCTAAAGTCGACCCGATTTTAGACCGATTTCACGGTAGCTTGAACAGATTAGGGATTTGTATAGATAGGTGGTAGCCGACTAAACGCTGACTACTCTTTGTTATGCCGTGCGAATTTCCCTTAGGAGAGGTTTCCTGTTTAAAGTTTGTGACTTTGTGTTGCTGTAAACTCGGACCTCATGGATTAGTCGGTTAAAGGTCAGGCTCCATGATTACCAAAAAATAATGGTTAGGTATTTTGAAAAAGAATCCAGACTGAATTTGCATTTATTAAGTTCAAGATTCGACATATGAAGAAAGTAAGGATCTTTATATCGTATTGAAGTAAAACGTGTTATTATCTTAGGATATGTAAGGACTAAAATCTTCTAAATATTATGCAGTTGAAGGACTAAAGTTTTCTCCAAAGTTTTCATTCATGACATAATGTGGATTTTACTGACCAGAATTACACATTTATTTTAGAATTAGTTTTGTTAAATACGTAAATTATATTTTATGTTGTGCAGGAGTATTTTCTTCCCGCTTTTTCTATTTCATTTAGTTGTAGCCCGTGGAAGATTCACATTACCTGCACCATCAGCTACCCGTGAACATCATGTATCGTTATATATTGACTTTTCGTTGTATTTTCTTTTCCGGTGATGGTGATTATTAGACTTACACTATGTTCTTGAGTTTTTTAAAGGGAGGAAAGAAAAGAATCCAAGTGATTATAAAACAAGTTTGGTTCTTGAGTATTTTTAAAGTGAGAAAGGAAATGAATTGAAATGATTTGAAAAAAAGTTTTAGTTGTTTTTGTTTAAAAAATCTTCCTCCCATTATTGGGATGATTTGGAAGGATCAAATTTATCTCCTCATCATTTCACTTCTTTTCTTTTCTTAAAAAAATGGACTCAAGAACAAAGCATTAAAGCGTTGTGATTAGTGTTTAGACCTGTTTGACGATATGCATCATGCAATCAATCATATCTCTTTCGTTGTGCAGTGGGTACCATGTCATGCAATTGCTGGCATGCCTTTGCTTGTTGCCTTTGAGCTGCTTCTTTGTGTCTTTCTGGAGAGCATCTATGGTACTCCAAATATGGAACTCACTTCTTTATATTATTGACTTTGTGAACCTATACATTATCTCCATCCTCCACCTCTAATCAAAGTCGTGTTATTCTTGTTGTGAGATAATCTAGTGAACCCAAAGTTTGTGTTTGTTTATATTGGTTGTTGAGAGCTTATTGATATCTTATGTGTAGTTATGAGAGTTCCTGCTGTAGACTTGAAGATCGTCTTTCTGCCTTTATTGGTATTTGAAATAACAATTCTTGTTGATAATGTCAGGTTAGACATTTTAATGGTGCTCATCTTATGTTCTATCATTTTACTAAAATAAAATTAGATTGTTCAAAGGACTACTGGTTTACTTTCTTATTCGAGGAAGAGATTTGATGTTGGTGATATTTTCCCTTGTTACAATGCTCCTATATTGTGCAATAAAATTTTCATTGTATATCAGTTCTTTTCAGTCATCCTTATCAACGAGTGTTACTTGAGGCCTAATAAGGCACCACTTTAGCCGGTTGTTTGTGAAATTTGAACGATATCTAGGTTTAAAAGACTAATGGTCGCTAGGCTGACATGTCTCCTACAAAGAATAAATATCTGAAGTTCTCATTATATAGGTCATACAGAGACTAAAAGTAGCGTTTCTTATGTAGGAATTGAAGGCAAATATGGAATGGCCGAATGAAATATATTGTCGCAAATGAATTTAACAAACCCTGTAGAAAACGACACAGCCATTTATAGTGAATGTGATTCCTTTGGATTATTATAAGTGCGCTATGTGACACTAGCAATCGTATAGTAGTTCTCCTTCAATTTTTGACAACGGATGTAAAGACAATGAAAATGAGTACATAGAGTTTGAACTTTTATGTTGGTCATATGAACTTCACAACCACTTCTGATTTTCCAAAATCGCATTATAGGCTTTTTGATGTTGATTTATGCATGTAACATGTTTGACATCTTATCATTTATTTGTTTACAGAATGTGCAAGGCTTTACTACCAGGAGATGAAGAAAATTTGAGTGATGATGCAATATGGGAGACACTTCCAGTAAGTTTAGCTGAATATCTTTGTGTTATTTTATTCTGATGGGAGTTTTGTAATTGTTAGCATTTCGATTACTTTTTCAGCACTTCTGGGTTTGTATATCCATGATCTTTTTCATTGCTGCTACCTTGTTCACCCTTTTGAAGCTATGTGGTAATATTTTTTGTGAATCTCTTTTTTTTAATATACATACATATAAGATTTTCCTAGCATCCATTAGGATATGATTGGAACAGTTTTGGTGATTGTGGTCTACCTACGCATCATCATTTTTCATATCTGTGAATGGAAGTTCTTATACCATGTCTTATTTTATTAGCAGGTGGTGTTGGTGATATTGGTGCTTTAGGATGGTGGGACCTGTTCATAAACTTTGGGTATTGTCTTCATTCTATCAGAGAAGTTTTAGTCTTGTAGCAAATTTCATAAACAGATGATGAACTGTGGTCTAATTTTGAGTTTTTTGTCAAAATAGTGCTTTTTCTATTTTGTGTTAGAGAAATGGTTTTTGACATTGGGTGGTTTTAAAATGGGTATTATGCATATGTGAACTGCGGATCAACTAAAAAGTATTTCCCCATTCCGCATTTGAGATATGTAAATTGTGGTTATCGTAAAGATTCTTTACTTTTATGATGCGTCCAAGCCCAACAAAAGTGAACTATGCATTTGTAAAATGTGGAATACAAGTTTTTTTTATAAAAAAAACTACAATCTGCATTTTTCAAATGCGGTGGAAAGGAATATTGTTTGTAAAACCGTGTTTTCGAAAAGATTCTTTACTTTTGTGGTACATTGAAGACCAACCAAACTGCAATATGCATTTGTAAAATGCGTAATACAAGGTATTTTTTTAAAAGCTACAATCTGCAATTCTTAAATGCGGTGGGAAATAATATTGTTTAGTAAATCCGCATTTAACAATTGCGGAATACGTATGTTTTAAACGCCTAACAAACACCATTTTTTAACAAAAGTTAAAAATAGCACTTTTTAAAATTTTTGTACTGGGCTAAATATTTTGTTTGCATCAACAAAAAATTCTAATTTTTTTACTGTACTGTAATCTTATAAGCTAACAGGTTTCCAAGAGCCTTGTTGGCATCATCGAAAGGTATAAAAAAAAAGAAGTCAACATGATCGAAGTTTTTGAAAGGTTAAGCCTTTATGTAAATGGGAATAAGGTGTTGGCTACTTGGCTAAATGAAAATCCAAGCGTGCATCACCTTTTATTGCAATTTGTTTCCTTATAATATGTTCTAACTCAGTAACTTGTTGTCATTCATTGGCTACAGAATTGCAGAGTGCTTTGCATTTCTTGTTTGCACAAAGTGGTCTAATCCAGCGATTCACGAAAACTTCCAAGCACGTGAAGGCAGTTCATCAACAGTTATTCGATATCTTGATTGGAATAACGGCCTAGTAGCTGCCTCAGATGATACCTCTGTGGATAGGATGTGTGGATTGCAAGACATTGGTGGTCACATAACAAAAGCTCTTGTTATTGCATTTCAAATCCTGCTTTGTATCCACTTAGAGGTATGTTAAATCATTCGATGGTCAACTATTTTGGTATGGCTTAATTGCATGATACGGTAACCATCTTTGTTTTTTGCCCAGAAAAATCATTAAACTATCGCCTTATATGAAAAGCCTCAAGTTTTCTAGGTTTTTTATTAAAAACTCTCGAATCCAGATATCAGGAAAAAACTAGGCTGGCTTTTTTAAATGTGGCTCTAGATTGGCACTTAAATACTGATTACCTGCTGTCAAGACTGCAAAGTTCATTGAGTCATATTTTGAAAGTTTGAGTAATTTTATGGTAAGAAAGTTGGTTACTTTATATGCAATGAATCATTGAAATATATTTCTTAAATAGTTTAAATAATCTTTTTGCTTTACATTATGGTCTTCCCGAGTTGCAGGAAAATCCTGCTGCTGCTAGTAATATCCCGCTTTCCATTGTCTTCTCTCCTTTACTTCTACTGCAAGGAGCAGTAGTACTTTTTACTGGATCTAAATTGGTGGAAAATATCTTATGTTTACATAATGGGGCCTACACAGGAAGATATCTTGTGTTTTCTGCTAGAGCTCGTGACTTCTTTGGGTTTTTGTCCCATGGCTCTAGGTAAATCATGTGGCATTATAAAAATCCATGTTTTGTTGACCAAGCCTTAATCAAAGGTTTACTTATACTACTTATTACTCTCATTTTATGCATAGGTTGCTTGATTGGTCATCCATTGATGAAGAAAGTCGAGAAGAACAGGCACGACTTTACCATGATGGAGCTGTGGGGTAAGTACTGTTAACAGTAATAAGTCATTACTCATTAAGTATCTTCAAGAAAAAAATTTCAATAGAAGTTATATGGTTGGATTATCCAGTGTGTTCGTATTTAGTATATAAATGATTTTCTCCAGCATTGTAACTTCTTTACCTGGGTTTTGGTGTCTACCAAGTGTTCATACAACTATATAAGTACTTCAACTGATTTTATGGGAACCTTCAATTGGCTCTAATAAAAGCTAACAAACTAAAATTAGTCAACAGTCAAGGTGGAAATGTAGGGAGTCAGGCAGGTTAAGCAAACTGGTAAAAACAGGTTTGGGTTTAAACGAACCAACAGGTTTCATTTTTAGTACAGAAAGGTCAGGTAATAACTCAAATATGTTGAGGATATATTATGTATTATTGAACATTCGGAAAAGTGAGGGTAGTGCTATCACACACCTAAGTTGGGTGAAATATCTTCTCACGTCCTAGTTTTCATCCAACTTAGATGTGTAAAAGCTCCACCTTCACTTCCCGCATATATAGTCAATGTGTTGATCGTAATTACGGAAACAATATCATTTCAACTATAACTTGAATAAGTCGATAAAATGATTTATGGTGTTGCGTGCATTAGAAGTAGACTTTGGGGGACTTTCAACCTGTTTGGCCCATTTAACTGCTTCTCCGTTGGACTCACTTAAACTGTTTGAAAACACAACCCAAATTGATCAATAAATTGGTCAAAATTAGCAGCTCTGGGCAGCACCGCAGCAGCAATATTAACATAAGAGACTTGAAAGACCAATACAGTAGTGTTGTCAAACTTGTGACTTGACACTGATTTTGGGGTCGGGAAGATCCAACCTGGAATTATTTAAAAATTCTGTAAAATGGAAATTGTTGACAATCATGGTGGTGATACTGGAACTGGGTTTCGACATTTTTATATGGTTGTGTATGAGCAGTTATAACACTTTCTGTGGATCTTCACCTGAAGTAGTAAAGAAAATGCCGAGAAAGGATCTTGCTCAAGAGGTAAGAAGAAACCACATTTTATTTTGTTTGTATCCAAGTTTTGTCCTGAATTTGTTCATACACGATTTTTACTTCTTACACCATATCAAGGTTAGGATTTGTGGTTACAAGTTTAGGCTATATTCATCTTCTCAGGTGTGGAGACTTCAGGCTGCTCTTGGTGAGCAAATGGAAACCACAAAATTCAGCCTACAAGAGTTTGAAAGACTCCAAAATGTAACAATTCTAAATCTTGATTCTTGGCTTTACTTCAGTTTTAGTTGCTGAACTTCTATGCTATTCAAAAATGGAAAATTGGTTAGGTCGTAGGGTTACTTACACAAGTGAACCTGGACTAGAATGGTACTGGCTATACTTGGTCTGGTTCTCAGTTGTAAAGGCTTAAGAAACCAATTTTGAGACCTGTTATGAACCAAAGCCAGAACAAAAACGAGACTGATGTTTTTCTTTTTTACTTCATAAATATGTTAAACTTGAAATGATGTCGGTTTTATAAATATTGTCCGTTTGGAAGTGAACTGGTTATAAACCAGAACTAGACTGGTACTGAAGCTGATGAACAATCCTAGCAGGTGTTCTGTTGGTTTGGCCAGTAATGTGTGAAAACAGAAAAATATATAATAGGTCCTATTCCTACATCCCTAATTTGCTCTGTGATTATGGGTTTTGAATCTTGTTGCAATTTGAACACATTATGCCAGGAAAAAATTCTTTGCCGGGTTTGCTTTGAAAGACAATTAAACATAGTACTCCTTCCCTGTCGGCATCGGATTCTTTGCAGGTACTTATATTAATACTTGCGATTTTTTTTATCTTTCTCTATATGTTATCATGACACTTATGATCTATATCTCGCAGCACGTGTTCTGTAAAGTGTAAAAAGTGCCCTATATGCCGCGTTATTATTGAAGAGAGGTTACCTGTATATGATGTATAGCCTTGGTTATCCAAATGATCGGAAACCTTAGACACAGTAGTTGAAGATGCAAAGATTTTGCAGATTCATGATAATTGTTTCTTGCTTTTTTGCCAAGTTTTTGTGAGCAAAATGCAAGTATACATATACAAATAATTGACTAGAATAGTAAAAAAGTTCTCACATTTTTAAAAAAACAATGGCTTATATTAATTTTTCCCTTTACATTCTCTGTATATATATATGACATTTATCAGGCTATGCAAGGAGCCCTTGTCTCATCCTCAATACCAACGTGTATCTGCCATGAAAAATAACTTGTCACCAGATCTCTCACAAGGGTGCGTCAATAACACACACAATGTGCCTCGTAACCTCATAGTTGAAGCACTCCTGTGATTTGATGCTGCATTGTACACGCGTAGAATAGTAAAAAAGGCTTCCGTGTCGAGTCCAAAATCCATCAACTAGTACAACTTTTGCAATGTGAGCCCCCACAGGATCTTGATGGTGACTTGAAGCATACGTTTTTAACTGTTCCTAAAGCGTTCTAGTGTAGAGCATCCATTGATCATGAGTCTATAAACCACCACATTGAAAAGTGTTATTTGAAAAGATTAAATGAGTGATCACGATGGACTTGCTCAAGTTAGAGACTTCTAAGGACTGGTGATAAGCAACTGGTGATAAGCAATCACACTAAAATAAGGTGGGAAAATACCATAAAAAAATTAATGTTTACAGTTTTATTTTGTTTTTAAGTCCTAGATTGCAATAGCTTTATTTTTAAACACAGTATTAAGATGGGGGAACATCAAAACAAAACCACCTGCCACCTTCATTCCCCTCCAAGGTGTTCTTCCAAAAAGATACAGCAGAACTACCATTTTGAAGTCTCCAGTTACATCATTTATCTACATTTACCATCTCACTCTATTCAAAACGATTTCAGGTCTGCCTGTTTTGAATGACCTTATATGCAGATTCGGACTTTGACGGTTCAATAACCATCCCACCAAACATATATGTGCATAATAACGTTATTAAAAACCAATATGATAGTAGCTAAACATTCTCCTTTAGGCTATCATTCTCTATATCTCTATAACAGTGTCTACGCACATATTCTAAACTGTGTTACCATAACTGTAAAAGCTATTGCAACCTAAATTCCAACTCATTTTAAATGAGATCTAACAAAGATGACACCAAATGGAATAAGCTGACATTGAAATAGGCAACTCCCAACACCAAGTATTTTAACTTCAATACGTTCAAAACAACTGAATATAGTTTTGGAATGAAGAAAACTTCCTAAATAAAACATCATCTCCGATAACATTAAATGCAGACAATAAATATTATCAAAAGGATCTAATTCATTCTCTGAGCAGCCTCCTTGGCCATAACTTTCTCCTTTGCCTTTGTTTTTGCCTGGGATTTGGAACCCATAATACCACCACCCCACTTCTTCCTGTACTCCTCATACTTGTCATTGAAGTTGGCCTAAAATAACACAAAAATAATATACGTTAGTATCAAAAAAACGGGTCATGTTAAGTACAAAATCTAAGCTAACAGGTCACAAACAAGCAAGCAAACCTTGATGGCCTCCAATATTCTGCTGAACTCCATTTTATCTTCATTCTTGACAGTGGTCAAGCATAGAGCTGATGCAGTTTTTTGGTGAACAATCTGTTGCAACCAAGTAACTTTTTAAGAAATATATGGTCAAGTTTCAGGACTGGAAAGACAAATTTGAGGTAGCAAATTTGACCAATTTACTTTGGATAGAACAAAAAGACAATATACCAAGTAAAAAAGTCACCAACGTAAACAATGTAACATCATTTAAACCCGGCATATTTTAACCCAAACAATGATGACCTTTTTTCAGTCATAGATATTCAATCTATCTTGCAACCTCTAACAATACATTAATATCAGAAGACTTACAGCTCCAAGTCGGGATTTTCCTTTCACAATACAGTAAGGAATTTCCATTTTTCTGCACAAGGCTGGTAGCCAGACAACCAACTCAATGGGATCCACATCATGAGCAATGACAACCAACTGTGCCTTATTCTGAGATCAAATATAAGAAAGGTTTAATAATTATAATAAGCAAAGTCAAAACATAAATACTAAAATACTAACAAGCAAAAAAACAATTTAACCTGCTCAATCAGATAAGTTATATGATTTAGACCATACTTCACAACAATGGGCTTCTTGGATTCAACTTGCTTTCCCTCGACCTCAGCCTCGGCCTTTTTCTTAAGACGTTCCTTCTTTGCAGCCTTATCCTCGGGCCGGTACTTAAGCATCATCTTGAACAAGTTAGTAGCTGCACATCACAAATACAACTTTTATATGTCAGCTCAGAAGCTAAGGTTCCGTTTGGTTATAGAAAATATTTTATAGTTTTCCATTTTTAGTTTTCTAGAAAATGAAAGGAATTTTTATTTTTTTTAAAAAAAATAAAAGATTTGAAAACACGTTCTAATTAGAAAACTAGAAAACATGTTAGAGATGTGAGGGATAGGGAGGGAGGATATGGAAAATGAAAATGGAAAACAAGAAAAAGATGTTTTCAAGTTTCCTATGGAAAAGTGGAAAACATTGTTTTCTGTTTTCTTGGAAAACATTCTTAGAAAACTATTATTAGAATGCGTTTTCTGTTTTTTCATGTTTTCTTAGAAAACAAAAATGGAAAACAAGGGGTGTTTTCTACAACCAAACGCACCCTAAAAATCTACCAATTCTACAAATAGTTATTATTAATATAAAGCAGTGAACTAAGTGGAGAACATTCCTAAGTTAAACTTGTTCAAGTAACTAAATCTTGTTTTGTAAAAGATCAAGGCATTACAAAGCACAATCTGGATCAGCTAGAGAGGTTTAATAAACAAATCAAATACATATGATCTTCACTAATTATACATATAAAAGCATTGGCAAAAAAATTGTTGGCAACTTGTCCGAGTCAAAAATTTATATAAAAAGACATTTGGCCAAAAAACACATCTTAAAGCTTATAAACAGCTAAAAAGTAGAAATGTAAAACTTGAAGAAAACTGACACCTCAACAATACAGTTACAACGTTGAATAAAAAATTTTATTCGTATAATAATGGAACCCCTTTCTGTTCGCTACCGCTCCTAGCAACTAGTTTCATAGCTATACTAATTCACTTCTCAGTAATGACCATAACATTATACGAAAAACGGCAGTTTTTAAAGCTTTTTATTTTAACATCAATATATTAAATTAAATTAGCAGTATTTAAAGCTTGTGCAATGTACATTATCAGTAAAACGTCTTTCTATTCACATATTCTAGCAAGTCTTAAAAACAAGCATCACGACAATAACCTACACATTCTTCACCTACCAACTAAATACTAGTAACATACATAAAAACAAGCATCACAGCGAGAAAACTCATACCGAGATTCTTGTCAAGGGTTTTGGTAAACTGGTTCAAGGCAGGGGGGACCTTCAAACGCTGCTTGAGGATCCTGCGCTTTCGCTGAATACGAACAACTTGTGGCCATCTAACAAACCTATGCAAATCCTTCTTTGGTGGCAATGCCCCTCCTATCCCAAACTGTTTTGGCCTTTTTTCAAACAATGGGTTCACCACCTTAACCTATTTACATACAAAATTCAATATTATCATAATCAAAAATACACAAAAACATATCAAGTTGGAAACTTTTTCTAAACCATATATACAATATATATATATATATACAAACACACAAGTCATATACATATAAACAGCAAAATATACATATATTTCTAAAAGTAAGGGATAGGGATGATACAATGGTTTTCTTCTTAATCAAAAATACACAAAAACATATCAAGTTGAAAACTTTTTCTAAACCATATATACAATATATATATATACACACACAAACACATAAGTCAGATAAATATACAAAGAAACATATACATATATTTCTAAAAGTAAGAGGTAGAGATGATACAGTGGTTTTCTTCTTAGCAACAACTGGCTTTCCACCTTTCTTTGGGGCCTATAAAAAACAGGTATATTAGATATATATATTATATATACATGAATAGATACAGATTAAAATGATATATTGGGATATATAGATTCAGAGAAATGGATACTAACCATGATGTGATGATATGTAGAGGAAAATACTTGCTGAGGAAAAACGGCAGTGAATAAAAGGGTTTTTGTGTTTATAGGAAGAGAAAAGAGTATATGAGTGTTTTTTTAGGGTTTGGTGTAAGATGGGCCAAATGGAATAGGATGGGCCGGATTGGGTTAGATATTTTTTCTAAAGTGTGTCTTTGTGATAATAACGTGCTTTATGTGAGATGGGCTATTTACATTTTTAGGTAACTATTTTTTTAATTGTTGGTGCATATAAAGTCATGAATAGTATTTTTTTTTAATATTTTTTTTAGAGTTAATTACACTTTTGGTCCCTTTTGAGGGTTAAAAATTACCGTTTTCATCCTTACCTTTCATATATTACCGTTTTGGTCCACAAAACTTTGTTGCGTCAACACTTTTGGTCCAAATCGCAAACGGAAGTTAACTTGCTCATCACGTGACATGCATGATGGGTATTTTAGTCCTTCCCTTAAAACAAGGACCAAAAGCGTAATTATCTAGGCAACAATAGACTTCTCTATTATACTAATAAAAGTTTATCACAATCACCATTATCATCATCTGATCTTCAAAGGATTTACAGAACTCACAAACAATCAAAAAGCTTCCAGAACTCATAAACATACAAAAGCTTCCATATTTACAATATATATAATCAAAAACTCTCAGATCAAAATCTTCCATACATATACATACAACAAAAAAAACATGAACATATATATATGCAAACAACTTCAATATCTAATAAAAATAGCCACTGGATCTGACCGAATTCCGGCCAATCCGGCCACTAGATCATTCGTAAATCTATAGGGGTTGCAAGGGTTTTGCTTCCTTTCAAATCTATGACACCAACATGTCCCATATATCGAGGATAATCTGAAGGAAAAAGATTCAAAAGTTCTGGCTAGATTCCGACAAGATTCAAAGGATACTCTCCGTCGGAACACATGTAACACCCCAAAGTTTTAAAGGTAAAGAAATTAACCCCTTTTTATAGTTTTGACATTTAATTAATTTCCTAGTATTTTATTTTTGGATATGGGGTTAATTTAGTTGGAACTTTAGCGGATAGCGGATATTTTATTAACAAAAATTGAAATGGGTCGTGGCATCCCCATGGAGTGCCAGCCAAGTTCCTCCCTCCATAGTCACCATTCCACTCCTACCTACTATCTCTTCTTGAAGCTTCATTCACTCAAACTCCAACCAAATTCTAATTTCCTCAAAAGTTCAAGAAATTCTTCATAGATTAATAATAACATTACCCTTCCTATCATCTAAGAATTTAAAAGTTAGGGTTTGTGGTGATTGTGGTGGTGGTCGAAATCCAAGAGGGGAAAAGAAGGGAAAAAGAGATTTTAACCTAAAGTCTTTAATTAAGTTCTTTAAATTTGAGGTATTAATTTCCTTAACTTAGTTTTTATCCTTTCTATTGGAAATTAAGGTTCTTGAGATACTCAAATTTGGGGATTTTTGTTAGAAAGTGAATTGTGTATATATTTCCCCAAATTCTTAGATAACCTTATTGTCATTGAGTTGTATGATGAGTTTGAATAAGAAATTGATATGTTTACTTGATAATGATGATTTATGAGACAAGTTGATTTTACTAGTTGTTGAAAAATTGATGAAAGTGGTAGATTGAGCTACCTAATGAAATTGTTGAAAGTAAAAGTAACTCAATGACAAATGGGTTGAGTTTAGATTTAGAAAATGCTAGTGATTGATAAGTATGACTAGGTTAAGCTAGTCAAGAATTGTGATTAAAAGCTTATGCATATTATGATATGATTATAGGTTGAAGCTTATATTGGTGCATTATCTTGTTATCGAGCATTTGTTCAAGTCGCGGAGGAGGTGAGTATATTTGCATACCTTTGTGTATACGTTGGGTCAATTACCATATGATGTTGAGTTGTGTCCATATGTGGTAACTGATTTGGTGTTAAGCCCATGTGGGGCATAGTATGTATGAGGCCTAAGAACCTCTGGGACCTAAGAATCCCGATAGTTGATTTAGTGGGGCCTAAGAACCCCTTATGAATGAGGCCTAAGAACCTCCGGGACCTAAGAATCCCGATAGTTGATATTGATTATGTTTCTTTAGCTTATATGGATCCCATGTATAGCGTTAGAGTGCAAAGGTGAGCATGTAGGTATGACACGACGGTTGCATAGGTTACATGTAATAGTCCTTTGTGCGTTGTCCTCCTTCATGTTCATAAATGTATGTAAGTATATTCACTAAGTCTTTGCTTGTATTTTAGATGTTTCAATTTTCTTATAGGCGGTTCCGGAAGAAGGAACTGAAGTGATTAATTAGAAGCTTGAAGTTAGAAGTCTTTTGAAAGTGCTTGTAGAATTGAAGGTACTATGACCATTCGCGGATGAATGGTATTGTTTTGGTAGAGACCTAGTTATCCCTCCTCACTATGGCTCTTGACTTTTTTGGGATTTCTGGTAAATTGTCATTGTACATTTCATAAAAATTTGGTCATGTGTAAATCTTGTGGTTTGGCAAAACTAGCTGATGATTTGAAAAGTGGCGAATTGGGTAAATGACCCACTTGATAGCGTACATGAATGTTACATCGTTTAGATGTTATAACTATGATTACAAATGTGTCAATGTACATGTTTAAATCCCTGAAATGTTAAATATGAAGTTTGGCTTGGAAATCGGACGATTGTAGGTTTGATCAAGTGTCAAAAGTTTTGGGTTGCTGAACTGTAGCCCACTGCGGTGCAGTGGAAATCTTCTGGTCCGGGAAGCATTATGCTCCCACTGCGGCGCAGTGGGTATTTTCTGTAAAAAAAAAAAAGAAATTCTCATTTTCTTATATCGAGTCTAGTCCTTTCAACACAACAACAACGTCGTATCTTTACTCTGCCGGAAAAATGCAACAAAAATTTGCGGTGATGGCGACGGCTTTTTCCGGCGATGAAAAGTGGCGATAGTAGTTAACGGGATCTTGGTGGTTAGCCTCCAATTTTTTTTACTTTTCTTGTTGTTTTCATTGATTTTGGATTTGGTTTTTGTGACTTCTATATTAGTATATAGATCTTTGGTTATAAAAATGTTGATACATGAGATTTTGAAATTTGGGTTTTGTTCCTGTGAGAGCATGAGAGATATGTATATATATGTGAGGTGTGGAACCCCTCACATACTAATATTTTATTATTTCTTGTTTAATGAATAAATGCGTGGGCCCCCATGATTTTTATGGATTAAAAAAATAATATGTGAGTGTTCTACACCTAAGCTTAGATACCCGACAGCCTTATATTCCCATCCCCCTACATAAATATATATGTATTAATAATTATATCAGATTTGAGTTATTTACGGTTTTGGTCCTTGTGTTGAAAAAGACTAAAATACCCATCATGTGCATGTCACGTGATGAGCAAGTTAACTTCCGTTTGCGATTTGGACCAAAAGCGTTGACATGACAAAATTTTTTGGACCAAAACGGTAATATATGAAAGGTAGGGATGAAAACGATAACTTTTAACCCTCGACAAGGACCAAAAGTATAATTAACTCTTTTTTTTAAAGACAGTATTTCATTAATTAAACTAGCAAGATTAAGAAACAATACATCAAAACTATATAAACTAAAAACATAGCTAAAGAAATTACAAAATACTAAAACCATTCCAATGAATTTAATTGAACTCCTTCTTGGCACGATGTTTCACCCAAAGATAACCAATAGATTTAACTTCATCCAATATGCAAGCCATTGCTACCTTCTTATGATTGAACACAATATCATTGCGAGTCTTCCAAATGGCTCATCGTCATGTTAGAGAACCACATGAACCATGGTCGTCCTAAAGTTTGATCCAACTAAGGAGTTATGTAAGAATTGATAAGATATTTGATAGAGGAAACAATGATAGGAGGCAAATGACATCAAGATTGTGTAGCACTCTAAATTAAATGAATAAATCGACACATGGTATATATGTGATCTAAAGACTCAGACATGTTCTCACCCAAAGGACAACAAAGAGAACCGACCTGTACATTACACCTTGATAGAGAAAGCTTAGTAGGCAAACGATCTAAAAGCTTCCTCCAACCTAAAACATTGACCTTAAGAGCTAACCATCGAATCCAAGGGAAAACATCAAACTCGTCAGGTTTTACCTGAACAAACAATCCACCGATCTGGCTGAATGTCTTATCCACCACCCAACCCCAAACATCCGCCTTTTTAACAAGCAAAACAGATTGAAGTACGTTACATATAGGCTTAACTTCATCAAACTCTTTATATCGTCAAATCACTTATGGGTAACTTTTTTTCATTACTTGTACTTGATAAGTAACGTTCTTCTAAATCGATGTTACAAGATAAAATCATGAACAGTATTTTTTTTTTCTGTTAAATAACAAGTAATTTTTTCAAAAAACAATGTATCTTACATAATAAAATAATAAATAGTATTCTTATGTTCGAGTGTTTTAACCTATCAAGATATATCATGATAACCACACATCTACTTTTCATATATATATATATATATATATATATATATATACCAGAAGAATGCAAAAAGTATAATGTTATACTTTTTTTTTCTTAAATTAATTATATGAATGTGATTTATGTTTCTAGAAGTACATGTTTACTTGCCAGTGTCTTCCATCCACAATATCTACCTACGCTTCCCGGTTATAAGATCTAATACGGAAGAAGAGCCTCTAGGATCATTCATCATCCTCAGCGGCTTGAGCAGGCTCCTCAATGGCTTGGATAGCCCCTTAAGTAATATCCTAATGTGTACTCAAGAACACAAGAAAAGAGCTTTTATATGGCCTTCTGTTTTTTGATCAAGAAATAGTGTTTTCCCATGTTTTTAAGCCATAAACTAGAGAGTTAGGTTAAAGGTAAGCCGGCTAAGAGAACTAGGAGCTTAGCTTGATGGCGAGAATGTTCAGTACACTCTTTAACCTTTAACAAGAGTTAAGCCGCTAGGAATGACTTTAGCCTGTTGGGAGAGTGGAACGAAGTGATTCTCGTTAGAGAAGCACGAGTGGAACGGCTTTAGTGTCAACCTTTTATATTTACTGTACTATTTAAGTTAAAATTTATTCAAATATTCTCAGCCAGTGATTTGGGTTTAACTTTTAAACTATTATGATGTATTCATTTGCTTATTATATATATATATATATGAATAGAAATAAATATACTTCCAAAGTGAAGTATTTCTTTACTGCTAAGAAAAAAATAATGTTACATTTTGAGTTATAATTTCAATATCTATTATTTTATGACTGGATATATAATTTATTTAATATAATATTAACTTTGGATTAATAAAATGATCTCTAATATATATTAAAACAGAAACTTTAAATAGCAACATAGTATAATCTTTACCTTCCATAAAATTTTCATCTTTATTTTCTAAAATATCTTCAAAAATATATAAAAGAATATATTTTTGTGTATGATGATTGGATAATGTTATGGAAGTTGTCACTAAAATCATGATCTCGTATTATATACAAATTTCGTATATATGTTACTTGGTGTAATTTACTTCGAGAATTTTGACTAATATATATTTACTTTCTAATATTAAAATACAAGATATTTACAAAATTTTTATAACTATGTTATATATATACTTGAATGTGATCAAATAAAAAATAAAATGTCCGACTTGTAGTTTTTTCAAAACAAATGAAGATGTAGAAAGGTATTTATGTAATCATTGTTAGTTTGTGTAATTGTTTTTTTTATTTTTTATTCTTCCGATTTTTAAACCTTTTGACGTTTTTTTTATTATGTCAGTTTTTATATGTATAATGTATTATTTTATATGGTTTTCCGCGGGTTATAATTTAGTAACATCTAAATTAAGTTAAATCAAATATAATGATAAAATGATTCGCAATATGGACTTTATGCATTCCAGGGTTTCATAAATCAAATTTCATATAGGAATGAAATTATAAAGTTACAAGCATGGTACTCGCACGTTGCGGCGGATATCATTGAAAGAGTTTCGATTGTTATAATCTAGAAATCTTTTAATATCATTAATTGCGACCTCCTGTTGATCTTGAAATCTTTTGATCTCATTAATTATGACTTTTACTTGATCTGGATCCATATGAATAAACGTTGTACTGTCACAATTGCCGACTCCATATGAATGTGTTGTGTGTATTTTAGGGTATAGAGAAGACAGATATTAATGTTTAATTTGTCTGCTTTTGATGAAAGGTATTTGTATTTATTGGAAGATATTTATTGAGAAAAGAAAGACTAAAGAGGTGAGAAAGGGCAAAAACATAAAATCGCATGTCCCAAATCTTGTAAACTTTCAACAACATTTAGTCCATCTTTAAAAGATTAAGTTAATAACCGAAAGTGTCCAATTCCCTTTTATTCACTATTTAAATTTAGATACCTAAGCTACCTACTTAAATATGTACAAATTTAATGAAAAATTGATTTACAACATTTATCTTTTAACTTATAAAATAACTATACTACCTATTTCACATCAATAACCTACACTATTCACCAAAGCCGCCACCATCACCAATTCACCAACACTTGTCACCACTACCACGGCCCATCGTCACCGCCGTATTGCACGGATATTCCTTACTAAGGAGAATAGTGATGTAGGAAGAAAATGACTTATTTTCGTAAATTTTATTGAAGCGATTGATGATTCCCATATGCTTATTAAGACAAGATAATTTGAAATGATAAAAATATCCATACACGTTATTTGATTACATTAGACTATTAGAGCAACCCAATATGTTTATAACAAATATGATTGATTTATTATCTAACAAACACATGGACATATACTAAAATCTTAGCAAATACTATAAGTTCCTATATATCATCCCTATTTCAGGACTGCACTTCCCTTGCAGGTGTGGCAAGAACATGTGACTAGTCCTAGTTGGAGGCTAAGTTCACAAAAAAATAATGTTAATGTTACATTACAAGCATTTCAAAATGAAGAAGCGGAATAAAAAGTTACAAACCATAATATAGGAGAGATGTAAAGGACAATTGCCGTCTGTCAGTGTCAAGCAGAAAAGGGTCATAACCAGAGTGCCGGACTGCAATTCTCCAGGAAACATTTGGATTTTCAGTATGAAACACGCTATTGGCTTCAGCTCACATCTGCAAACGCAGAAAATTGGTAAGATTTTGGAATATACCAACATTGCAAGAGTATTAAAAGTGAACACACTCGAATGTAGTACAATTATTGAGGATGAAAATAAGAAAGCTACAAGTACCTTGAACAATTCTCCAAACATCCCTTGTAAGGGATTTTTACGGCGTACCCCATAGAACTTTTCTCCAATGTCTTCTAATAACTGCAATCAAATACGTCTTCAGAATTATTGAACATACAAGAAGATAGCCATATATGGCTAAATTAAACTAAAAGCACAAGTCCTATATGTTTTGGTCCTTTAACATTCCATTTGATGGTTCCAGCTTAAATCATAAAAAGATCAAAAGAAAGACATCAACGAAGGGGTATAACGCATATGAACTAGCCGGCTAACTCAAATAGAAACGCATACGCACCTCATGAAACATAGGATCGCGTTCTATACTGGAGCTGAACTTTTGTTTCAACATATTAAATAGGGGTAATGCATCCCTCATCAACCTGTAATGACAACTCTGTCAAACATTAGTTTCTTTTGAACAAATTCTTGAGAACGGTATTTTTTTTTTAAAGAATGATAACAGATCATATTATAAATTAGATCGAAGATGAGGGTAGACTAACGTTTGCAAGAGATAGTTGATAAATCGCATTAACTCCGAGTCTGGAAACTCGAGTTCCTTGGCTCGAGCAAGTTTCTCTATCTCGTCCATTATATTATTAGCATCTCTCAGGTTACCAATAGATAAATACCTACACAGAAGAACATCTGTGAAATCTCTTTAACAACAGAAGATGAACTAATTCAAAAACAATTGAATGATAGCTCAATAGAGAAAACAAAGCTTTGAAATTGCAAGATATGAACTATCCAAATCGTCACATTTATCATATAGGCTACAAGAAGGATAAGTCCGTCCCTATGTAGTTCCTAAGATTACTTACATTAATACTGCTCGTGCAATTGCCAAATCATCTTCACCCGGATAACACTGCATAGCCGGCACAAAAGAAACACAGTTGCATCCATCAGATAACAAAAACGTAACTAGTAAGGTACAATTAAATTCTTGTGTATAACATAGCAATAGTAATGCAAAAAAAAAAAAAAAAACAACATAAAACACCAAACCTTTCCCATGAAATTCACAAGGGTTGAAGCAAACTTTTTTGGATTTCTACCCCTTGCAAAATGGAAACACACCCTAGTCATATCCTGCAACCACATATTATACACATTAAATTAAAAACATTATGCCTACAGGTCCCAATAGATAAAGAGCAAAACGTAAAAACCAAATAAAAATATAAAGACATACCGCCTCTGGTGATTCAGAGTATATGTATTCAGCCAGCATATCATGTAGTTCTGGAGATCCAATCTTACGAGGACCAGAATCTGAAGACCACCTTGGAACAGAAGAAAACAATCAGAGGTTCAACTTCCATTAGAACAAAAAACCCAAATCTTTCCCGAAAACAGAAAAATGCGAAGTAGAGGCCCTAACATGTCATTATATGAAAAAACAATAAAACATACTACTCCCTCTGTCAAAGTTCAATGAAGGCTTTTCAATTTGGTTTCAGGTTGGACATATTTAATGGTTCTAGTTTTATAAGCAGTATTCAGATTTTTACCGTTGTATTTTATTTCTTATAAATCAACAAATATCAACTATATTTCCATACAATATTCAATTTGATGGGCATTCATAAGCATCAACATTACTCCAGTTTATGCATGTATTTTCTTCTTAACAGGTAGTTGGAAAATCTAAAGCATACATACACTAAAAAATATAATAAAATAGAGGATCACTTACTTAATAGCCGCTTTCAAAAAAGATGAGCAACTCTCAACGCGTATTTTTGCAGCTCCAAGGGTTTCAGATAATTTATGGATTGCATCATCATCAGCCAAGTCCAAGTTTTGAGGCACAGGGATCCGAGGGAACTTTTTGTAAATTTTCCTGATCCGATCTAAAAATGGGTGGTTGCCACAACAAATGCAAAGTATTAACGATTAGTGAACCAATTAAGGATAAAGAATATTGCTTTAAATTTTGTAAAAATTTATATTGATATGCTCATATATGTATATATGACTTCATATAACTTGAAATGATGAAGAACAACGAGGTAAAGCATTCACACGTTAGGAAAAAATATAAAAAAAAACTAACCAAGATAGTCATTATCAAAGTCAACTTTAGCTTTGACTAGTAACTCCACAAACAACACAGCAAGCTCTCCTCCACAAGTTACCTACAAGTTTGGTGTATCCACCACATAAGATTTTATATCATAAACAAGATAGTTCATTTGATTTGCATAAATCCTGTTCTCCTAAATAATCGAATGTTTATAATAAGCATTTGTTTCTAAAGCTTTCTCCTTATCAGGTACAACTTTCTAATGCTAATGATTGAACCAGAAATGAAAAATTACCTGCTCGTGTTCTAATTGAAGACAAGCACCCGACTGAAGAAGGTCCAAGGCTTCTGAAAATCTTCCAACGGTCGCATATCTAATATAGCAAAAAAGTTAAGTATAAAGATCCATCAAATCCGAAAAGTACAAGTGATCCACAAGACTCTTGTTCTAAGAACATGCTTGCAAATAAGAACTAAGGGAAAAGATTTATAATATGCTGTTCATTTCAACGTTTAAGTCTAAATACCAACAACAATGCAACTTCCAACGTGTAACCTAGTTGATTCCTAAGATATGGGAAATTAAAAGTTTCCCGGGTTCAAAGCCAATAAGGATCATGATTTGCCACTTGCAGTTGGTTAGACCATCTGAGCAAATTGCTAAGTGAACTTAATTCACCTCTCACATTATGTGCCTGGACGGTCCATTGTCAAAAAGATTAACCTTTTTTAGGAATGCCAACAGTGCAATATAATTTCTTGAAACAATAAACTATCTTTTTTCTGGATGGAGATTCCCTAAAGTTATTTATAACTTTAGGGGTAAAGTTGTTAATCTCAACCCTTGAATTAAAATCAAGGGTCAAAATTCAAATATGATCTTTGAATCTTGACCTTTGATTTCAATCTAAAGGTCAAGATCCTTTCAACTTTACCCCTAAAGTTATTTGTAACTTTAGGGAATCTCCATCCCTTTTTTCTTGATATATACATATACTCAAACATACACACACACACACACACACAGTGGTATAAGAATTTATTGAAGTCAACATATAATATACCTTGCACTTGTAGTTTTGTACATCTGTTGAGCCCCATAATAATTCCCCTCTTCTATAATCTTCTTTAATTTTTCAATATTCTGTAATTTATAACTTTTAATTTAACCATCCATACTAACAATTCATAAAAATTCAATTCCAAATAATAAAAATAAAATAGAATTGTCAAGAAGTCTGTAACCAAATCATTCAATCATTGCATAATCAATAATCACACATTACTTGTTCTTGAGAAAGAGACATACAAGGTATGAAAATCACAAGCTGTTCTTGTGATCTCACCTTTTCTAACATTGTTGAACATAAATTGGGTTTTACCCTTATGAGTTAGAGGTAATGAAAATTTTATCAGCAGCTAACTTGAATTGATATATTTAATTATTGATGATGATTTTAACAAATTTATGGTTAAATTTGAAGAACTAAAAAAAGGATGCAATGTTGCATCAGTAAAAGAGTATTATGATAAATTTGTTACTAGATGAAAGGCTTATAGAGTTTATCTCTTCGTTTTTTTGGGTTGAAAACACAAATTACATTGTATTTGAACATGATTATCCTAAGAGTCTTGATAATGCGGCCATATTCTTTTGCTAAACTCCATGAACTAACATTCAATGCATCACCATTTAGGGTTGATGTTGTTAAACCCGCCACGGAGAGTGTTGCCAACGACGTGTTTGATAAAGTGCCTAAACCAAAATAACCAAGATAAAAGGTAAAAACTTGGTTTTCAGCCAATTAGCATGACGATTAAAGATGCCAAATTTAGTGTAGAGGTTCAAGAACATAAAACTAATAGATATGTTGAACATCTGGAGTAATAACTTAAAAGTCATTCAAAGCCAAAAGGATAGTGCAGTTGAGAATAATGTGAATACATACGAGGTTAACAACGAAGCAAAATTCGAAAAAAAATTATCAAAAACCTCAAATGCGAAGGGCAGGATTTTTGGAAGTTAGTGAAGTCATGGCGGGAGCGTTTGAATGGAAGCCGTGTTGGTAGCCCTGGTCGAGCTTAACAAACGCAAAGAACATCGAATTTGCTCACCTTGATCTTACTTGTACACATGAAACAGGAAGAAAAAGTAAGCCCGGATCACAGAATATGGTCGGCAGAAGAAGATTTGCTTGGCAAGAAAGAAACCTAGGGTCAATTTGAATATTCAAGATGTACAAGTTTGAAAGGTTAGACCATTAAGGGGACATTGTGACGGTGGGAGCACTGACAGTAAGATAATCAAAGCTTCAGTTACAGCTTCCAGGCAGTGGGTTGTGTCAACCATAAAGTCTCTCCAGATTATTTCTTACTTATAAAGAGAGTGTTTGTTCTCAGGATTTCTCAAGATCTGGCAGTTCATCTCAGTGGGAGCCGGTAGAGACAGAGGACGAGTCAGGGGCAGAGATAGTCCTGACAAATGAGCTGAAACTCAATAGAGTTTCTACAGGCCTTCAAGTAAACTGGTAAGGAGGCCCAAGGGTATATAGGGTGCTTTGAAGAACAGGATGGGTTCTTAACACAGATGTACGGAAGAGATTGAAGATGATGTAGTTAAAGGTTCAAAGACACCAAGTGAGAGATTGTTGGCAATTGTTGTCATCGAACCCACTCAAAGGGCTACTGATTTCAGAGACTAATAACGCAGCAAGGCCCGGTTTTATTAGGAAACTTTGAGAGCAAGTTTATAAACACATCTCTTGTACATGTATTTGTGTGGATCAATAATGAGAAAACCTCTTTGCCCCCGTGGATTAGTTCACACAGATACCACTTTAAAAATCTCGTGTCCTTCATTCTTATTTTCTCATTCTTGTGTGCATATTCGGTTTTATTCCTAACAGGTACCTGAGAAACTGATTAAGTACACTACTTGAGGGCTATCACCATGCGGCTTCCACATATTTGCAATTCCATCTTATGACTCGTATTCAAGCTATTTAGTATCTGGTATAATGAAGAAAATTTTTCATGTTCATTTAATGTGAAATATTTCTTTAAGGTTTGGTCCAGACAAAGAAACATATTGGAGAAGTATACTATTTCATGTTGTTAATTGTCCAGATAAAGCAATTTGTCCACTTTTTGAGGTATTATAATGTTAACTGGTCGATACACTATCATGAGAGGAGTACAACTTGGGCGATCAAATGCAAGGCCCGATAGGTCAGATGCAATCTTATGTTCAAAGTCGTGGTATTAATTTTCGATTTTAGAGCTACATACTGTGTATATTTTAAGTTCGTTTCATCAATATTTAAATATTTATTGTATAAAATATACAATGACGATCATACTTGGTTTTTACAATGATTATGCATTGTCGTCTGCTGAGGTATACAAGTGTCGCGAAATCGCTAACCAAATAATTCAATCATTCGTAATTGAATAATAACAAATTTTCTTTCAAGTTGTTCTTGAAAAAGAGATATACAAGCTGTTCTTATGATCTCAACTTTTCTAACCTTATCATCGATGAACTGAAACATAAATTTTACAAATAATTAATTACCTCAGCGCCCGGTGGCAATAAAGCTTTTCTGAATCTTTCACGTGAAGACATTATGGTGTCAATCTGCTGTCGTCCGATGGTTGAAAACGACGAGGGTCGGATAAAAAAAGAAGCCAAATTAAAAAAAAAATATATGTTTTTTGAAATCGATAGATATCAATATAAATATATAAATAGTTGAGAACAAAAGATAATTAAAGAGAAGGAGAACTAACTAACCCTCTTCGTCTTTGATTGAATGGATAGCCGTGAACAGCCGTAAAAAAAACGACCGATGTGACGGATCTTTTCGGATGTGATTATACCTAAATCTATTTGTTTTTGAAGTTACATTTAAAACCCTTAAATTTACAACCTAATTTATGAATAACCAATTTTAAATTGAGAATCGTAAATATGGTATCATTAGCATTTGAAGTTGGATAGTTCAATTGGTCAGATACACTCTCAGATTTTACGTAAGGTTTTGAGTTCGATCTTTAGGGATGGTAACTGGTAAGTTTTGCGATTTTTTCCTCCGAATACTTGTAACAACCTATAGTCAAGTCTATGGTACGTGCAAGGTTTCACCATTATACAGATATGTTTCTCTGTTGTCGTGTCCCGACTGAATGTTCGAAAAAAAATGAATGAAAAACCACTTAACAAGACAAAATTAAAAATCATATGGTTATTTTGTAAAGTATATTAAAATGTTATCATTGTCGGTAGTTTTTCTACCATATTCCCTTTCCTTTTTATCTTTACGGTTTGTTAAATGTAGCCTTTAGGCTGCAGTTAAGGTATATTAAATAGTTGTACACTTATCATAAAATTCAAAAAATGGGCTTTTGATATGAAAGGCATAAATTTTATATGCACATTAAGTGCACCCTTAAAGACTGCATTTAGCATTTTTAAGGTTGCAGACTTCGTGGAAAATATGCAATGAGGAATTAGCCTGAACAATGGTTAGATTTTCTATGCCTGCACAGATAACCAAATTGAAGCCCCCGAATCGCATTACCCAGGGGTATTCTAAGGATAGCAATATTTGTGAATACTGACTTGGTGAAACTTAGAAGACTAGGACTCGGGCAGAGTGGGTACCATGGGCTTACGTAGTTCGATTTCCCATGTATTACGACACACGTCTTTCGCTTTTGACTTGTTCTAAAAGGAAAGCTGAAAATGCTGGATAGATTGAGGCATTAGAACATTGGTCATAACTGACCTCAGCCTGCACTGCGTGTTATGCACTGCGTGTTATGTGAATGTGTCAGTATTCCCACAATTATCTTTTTATCTTGGTGTTCATTTTCTTCTCAAGTTTGGATGCGAAAAGTAAATATAGTGGCTTTGTAGATTAACACTAGTTCATAGACAAATATTATACTTCTTCTGATTCCTAACCCAATTTCTTGAATGTAGATCAAATTATGGATTATCTTATCCAGACTTCCATAGCTTACCAAGAATGGAATAATAGCCTCTTTGGATAAGCCAGCAGATCAATTGCACAAGGTACCATTGTGCCCCTTTAAATTTAAAAACTCTATGTGTTCCCTTCGTACAATGGAGAACTGGAAGACGCCAAAGGAAGCGGTCTTTCGCTAATTGAGTAATATGATGTAATTGCAATGAATAATAGTTTGGTCTAGAGTAATGTGCCATATATTGATCTTAGAGATAGAAGGGGCAAATGTGCAGTCGACAAAATAGATCGATAATTTCTATTGGCAAGCATTAACTCTTTGCCAACCTTGCACCCTATCAATTGACAAGTATCGACACTTTCTATCGGCTATATTTCGCCAATTGTAGCAACAATTGGCAACAACAATCATATGCAAGATTCCCTCTTTTTTTGCTTTTTCTTCTTTTATCTTTTTTTATGGTAAGGATTGGCAACAACTTGGCACTACACCATATATTTTGGCTAGAAATTAGCAAAATTTGGCTAGAAATTGGCATATCCATGTGGCAAGCTTTTATTGGTTTAAAAAGAGCCAAATTGAAGCAAAAGAGTAAAAAAGTAAATGATTGGCTCTGCACCTTTGCTCCTAAAGAGAACGTACACATGGTCTGTCATGGGTGTATATACTAGGTTTTTGTTGACTAATCTTTAAAAGATTTTCCACGGTAATCATACCGATTATCCTATAATATAAAATTTGTTTTTTATGAAAAAAATATTAATTAATAAAAATAAAATAAACCAAAACAATACCAATACCTAATGAGACTTTCTTTGCAAGAAGATTTTCAAAAATTACAAACATTACATCAATTTCATATTTGGCCACAAGGTTCAGTGCTAAATTTTAGTTTCACAATTAGTTGATTATATGTGTGTACATCCCATACCTCTTCACATGTTCATAGGAAAATTTTTTGAAACAGTCGTTTTTCAAGGGTGTATTGTCAAACAAGTTTTCAAAAAAAAAATTATGAAACAAGGTAAACCGGTATTACAAATACCGGTTTCAAATTTTTGCCTCGAAACCGGTATTTGTAACACCGGTTTCAGATAAAGCAGTTTGAAGCCGGTATTTCGATTACCGGTTTCAGAGTGACATGACAGCACGTCAGGGAATCTTTGACTGAGAATAGTGGATAACAAGTGACTGTGAAACCGGTTTTTGAATTACCGGTTTCGAGCTTCACGACAAAAGGTAGCAGGCTTAATGAAGGATTACACAAACCAATATATATATTGGTAGCAGGTCAAGCATATATATCTCAAAAAACACTAAAAAAAACAGATAAAAACAAATGGCAAGTCAAGCACCTTCTGGTAGTGGTGCATACCCAAATATCACTAGGGCTGGAGCTTGGAACTCCATTGAGTCTCACATGGCTGTTGATTAGAAGGTTCAATCGGACGTGGCAGGTATATTGACGGTTTAAAACAAAGAAAGTCGGCCTACGAGGCCGAAATTGCAGAATGTAACACAATGATCAATCCGAAGAAAATAAACAGAAGGTACGTGACATATTTGCAACAGAAGGTCGAATGGTTGCAACTAACCATTAACCATCTTACTTTTGTCGAGTCCATGGTAAAGAGCACGAGGCAGCACACATTTACCGATTTAAGTGATGTTCGCAATGTTGGTAATCGGGCTAAAAACCTGGGTCCGGAAGAAGAATGGGACTCCATGGATGCGCGTTTTGTTGATATTGATAATGTTGGCATGTTTTTCCAAATAATCGTTTTATGTAATTGTTTTATGTAATCGTTTTAAGTTTTGAATAAAGTAACTCGTTTTATTAGTTTATAATGTTGTTTTATATGTTTTTGATTATATAAAGAACAAACAGAAAACTGATAATAAAAAGTTGTCACATTACAGGTACTTGATGTATCTGCAGTCTCAGGTCTAATGGATGGAACTAACCATTAACAATCTTACTCATGCCGACATCTCAATAAGGAATCAACTTGAGGAAGCGAATCGGTTTCAACCCGAATTTAGCTAGGTGGGTAGGCGGCCTGACGGTTACGTGAATGATCCGAGAGAGGAATACGCAAGAGAAGACCCCGAAGCTGCAGCCTCACCTGACTATGAGCCCGGAGAGTGATGTGTCCTCTTTAGATTCCCGATTTGGTTCGCCATATTACTTGGTTCACCACTTCACCGTAACGATTGCAACCTTTAATTGTTAGGATTTATGTAATCGTTTTCGTTTTAAATAAAATAAGTTGTTTAATTAGTTTTTAATGTTGTTTTGTATGTTTTTTATGTAATCGTTTTCGTTTTATAATGTTTTTAATATTGTTTTGTTTTAAAATATGTGACAAAAGGATACCTAATAAGAAAAAACAAACATAAATTTCATATTGAAAGTTGCATAAAAACAGATTAAAACTGCATCATCTTACATTAAAACGCCTAGGAATTCAGGAAATAAACATATTAAAACAACACACAATAACGGAAACAGATAAGCGACAACATTATTGTCATATTCAAAGTTGAGGGCATGTCTTCCTGTTATGTCCCAATCCGCCGCAAACGCCACATCTAGCTTGTTGTCTTGAGGTTGAAGATCTGCTGGTAGAACTCTCATCCATCTCGTTTTGGTACCGTCTAATGCGTCTCCTACCCCTTTGCGTGACCAGTTTTTTCGGGTCTCCCTGGATCTGCCAATCTACCTGTGCCAAGTAATTCACGTCTTGGAGGGGAGCAAGTGCAGCATTATACTGATTTATCCACGTCCTAGTTGTGTACCTCTTACTAGGAAGATTAGTAGCTCTCTCTTGTCTATATCCGCAAATAACAATGGCATGAGAACATGGAAACCTTTGATGCTGCCAAGCTCCACAAGAGCATTTTTTCCTATTCTCCGCCATGACAACATTGCATGTGTACTCGCCTTGTGCATTTCTTTGGTTTGTTATGACCGTGTAATTTCCTGTTCGATCATCACACACTTCCACCCTATGGCTTGTTGAGGCTCTTTCACGCATCTGATAAACCTCCCACATTTTGCGAGCTAGTGGTGGGTTCCAACTGCTGGCCTTCCGGTATTGGCTGACAAAATGGTCTCTTGTCCAAGTAAAAGTGGTCTCAGTTAAAGCTCTAATAGGTAGCATTCGAGCCTGACCAATGATATTGTTTTGGCACTCAACAATGTTTGTCGTTAAGTTACCCTAACGACGAAGCCCCGAGTCGTGCCTTAGAGTCCACTAATCTAAACCAATGTTTCTCAAATACGGCCAAACAGCATCATCTTCACCTTTGACTTGATTCACCGCCCAAGTATACTTAGATGATTGGGATGTGGAACCGATAACCCAAGCCAGATTTTTGATTCTCCTGTTCTTGAAGTGCGAGTTCACATTGCTACAAACATGCCTCAAATAATACCGATGATGCCACCCCTCAATTTGGTTTACTGCATTAAGTATGCCTTGGTGACGGTCTGAAATGATACACAAATCACCCTGCCACTGTGATTCGACATGCTTTTGAAAGAGATTTAGAAACCATCCCCAACTTTCATTAGACTCTTCATCAACCAAGGCAAAAATGACCGGCAATAGTTGTCCATTGGTGTTCTTCGTCACTACAGTTAGCAACTTACCCTTGTAGCTGCCTTTTAAATGAGTGCCAACGACAAAGATCACTGGAATACAATGTTGGAATGCCCTAATTGTCGGTCCAAATGCCCAAAATACAAACTTGAATGTATGTATATAGCTTGAACTGGTTGGAGAATGGAGCCATTCCACACCAGTGTCTGGGTTAGTACGTTGTAATTCAGTAACATACTTGGGCAATGCATCAAAGTTACTCGGCCAAGTTCCATACAACCTTTCAATTGCTATTCTTCTTGCATTCCACGCCTTGGCGTAGCTCACATCGACATTGAAAGTTGTTTTTACTTGCGCCTGGATCTGTCTGACTTTATAAGTTAAATCCTCCCGCACATGTGACAAAATTTCAGAAGCAGTCATACTTGTTGTCATACATCGGTTGTTGTTAGATATCACTTCTCCATAGCAATTGTGACTTTCCACCCACTTTGTGATCTGAAACAATCCTAATCTATTTCTGCTAGATCCAACTACAACCTACCTACACGGGACCCAGTCCATAACACCGCGATAATTCTTCCCCCTGGTCATGCATTGTGCTTTCCAAAACGTTGGCCTCGTATCCATAACAATAAGTTCTCTGTTTTCTCTTATGTTCCAAAGCCTAACAGCGTATACAAGTTCCGCCTTGCTTTGAAAAAGCATTCCTTTTTCTATCACATTTCTTTCGACCAAAATACCACATCTTCTTGAACTTCATTGAATGGCACTAGACGATCTTCATTATCATCGACAAGATTAAGATGTTGTTCATGGTCCAAAGGACCTTGTGTATGGGCCCCTTCTCCTTCTTCATCTCCAGATACATCCCCATCAACGCTATATCCGTCGATGGTATCATCGTTTGTATAAGATGCCTCGTCACTTGATCTACCACCCATTGGGTCAATTTCATCATCATCTTCATTGTCATTGTCTTCATCATCGTCATTGTCTTCATCATCTTCTTGATCTTGTGGGTGGTTACTCCCTTGAAAAAAACATTGGCTTTGAGTCAAGCTTAACAACTGGTTTGTAAAAGTAGTCTCGAACTTCACTTCAAATTGCGCTTCACCCAAATGATAAATCATTGACAAAGTATTATCATCCGTAATTAAACTTCTAAAAGGAACACCCTTAAATTCATACCACAAGTATAATTGTAGTTTGAACTCTTGTTTTGAAACACCAAAAGAACCGTAAGTGACATCACAAATTTGTGAATAAGTCATTACGTGGAAAATAGGAAAACTTCTTCTTTTCGATGGATCTGCATTTTGAAGGATCTCATTTATCGAATGATACACAATCATCCCATATTAACTGAACTATAATTGGGTTGAATGATGAAGATGCCATTTTTAAAAAAAAATATAACTATGAAAGTGTTTGAAATGTCATCTGAAAATATTTGTTGAAATACTGATAATGGTTCAAGCATACTATATATAGCTAAATATTGAATTAGGTTTACATGTGGAATTAGGGTTTCACTAGGTCGCGACATGTGTTAGAGTTACTCCCAAACCGGTATTCCAATTGCCGGTTTCAGGCTTCATGTGCTTTACACTGTTCTCAGGCAAGATTCCCTAACGCGCTGTCATGTCACTCTAAAACCGGTAATTGAAATACCGGCTTCACCCTGCTTTATCTGAGACCGGTGTTACAAATACTGGTTTCGAGGCAAAAATTCGAAACCGGTATTTGTAATACCGGTTTACTTTGTTTCATAAATTTTTTTTTCCGAAACACCCTTGAAAAACGACTGTTTAAAAAAAAATTGCTATGTTCCTACTCTTAAAATTAGGGACACATGCATAAAAATCCTTTATTAGAGACTAAAAAACATCTTTGTTATTAAGAAAAGGAAACACGGCCAAAGCTATATCAATCACGAGTATTTTATGCATATAATCCAAAAAGATATATACGTCCAAGGTCCACTTAACTACAAAATATGTGCAGCTTACGCCACAAAGTATTTGAAAGTTGAAACCGATTAGACTATTAATGCGAGAGGATCAGTTTCATTCATGCGATGTGTGGTCTATCACATTTCACATGAGGACAATCAACAACTTCACAAAATCACCTTCCATAAACGGCAATTAAAATAGTTACGAACTTTCGTCACGAAGTTTAACATAATTGTACTAGACAACAAGCATGTTAATGGTTGATGTTTCACAGGTTCATGTCTACAAACATGACATTCAGAGAGTATTTCAAGCAGCACAAGGCGGCACTCAACCTAGTCGCCGCCGACCTGTCTTTTCCAAGAATCCTCCACGATTAGTTCATCAACTCCCCAGTCTTCATAGCTGAAAGAAAAGAAGTCGCATTAGAATGATTAGATATGGCAAAAAATTAAAAATGGGCTAATCTACTAATTTCAACACAACACCATGAATCCCAGCAGAAGATAAAAAATTGTACCTTCCATCAGGCAGGTACCGACGGATGGTAAAGGGTATCTTCCGCTGTCTAAGCTCCTTCATAGCTATCTAAAGTTAAAAGGAAAAAAAAAAAACAAACCACTTCAGTTGATTCATAGATATTCAAAACAAAAGATAGAAATTCATGGATACAAGCCTTTTACCCTACACAGAATAAACAAATTTTAAGCACTTCGAGTCTACAACTCAAGGTAGACACGGCAACTTTCAACCTTAGTACAACACTTGTTACATCTAACTCGTACTGAAAATGGAAGTGTTCAGAACAAGTGAAAACAGAAATAAAAAGGAGACACTGGTCAGAACTCACCAAATGCATATAAACCCCTAAATCTTTTTGTTGAAACTAAATAAGCCCACTCGAACGACAAATTTCTCATCTCTCCTAGTTTCCTCTCTATAAAATTTTCTGGCACAAACGATGGGTGTCATGTTGGACTAACATTAAGTAACTCAAATGTGAGCTCATCTGCAAGCATACTAGAACAAAATTGATAACCTTTGTTTGTGAATCATGTTAATCCTCTTCTGGTAAACTCGGTTATCTTTAAAAATGGGCACACGCACCACACTTAAGCAATTTACACTGGGTCAAGTCAAGTGAAACTAGAAAGGGCTATTATTACGAATTGTCTCTAGAAAATGGAGGCAGGCAATATATCATACACTTGGCTGGATATATAGGAAAGCAAACAAAAGTGGATCACTATAATTGACGGTATGACTGCATAAATCATACTAAATAGAAAATAATAAAGTTAAAAAAAAACCCAATTATGAAGTATCTCAAACAGTTGTTGATAAAGCACGACCAAGAAAGCTACAGATAGTCAATCTCATATATATCATATAAGCCAAATCACGGGTGTTTAACATGTATTTGTAGATGACCATGTTATTGTGAATACTCAAAACTAAATAAGATCTAATGGTGAAGTGACTCTCCTATGTTAGCTGTTTTTTAGCACTTCTTTCATGATTACTGGGCGAGAAAAGAACAAGGCAAGAAAGGTTGACACTTTCTGTAAGCGGAAAACTCCTTATGCAATTTTATGAGACAAACCAAATGAAACTAATTTTGGGTATAATCCAGTTAGTGATCTCAAATGACCTGAAAGTGTCAATAGTAAGAGACTTTCAAGCAGTCAAGCACTGGAAATATATGATCTGTATCATTATAAGTTAAACTAGGCCAGTTGCAGTAGCAGAAAAAGTTGAATATCTTAGAACCTTTAAACTCAGTTTTAAGTACTTGCCCGTTGTTTTATCCAAAACCATGTAGATGTAAAGCTTGATTTGGACATTAACGTGTCACCATTTCACATTTCCTGTTATAGCTTTTTGCTTTTTTCAAAATACCCAGATAATGTCATCTAAGTTTTATGATCACAAGAAATGCTAAAGAAGATAAAGAGCTTCTCAAACACAATGAAAATAATGTGAGACAGTGAGACTCAAATTTGTGGAATTAGTCAACTTCTAAGGTAACATGATAATTAACAAATTGATAACCAAAACTTCAAAGGAATTAATAATACCTCAAGGGGATCAGTTTCGCCCTCCAACTCAACCATCACTGGAGCATTCATGCTGACCAACCAACATTGAGAGACACTAAATTAGTTGTTTTCATTTTCTTTCGAAAAACATTTCCAAAAATTTTACTTATTGAACATGTTTTCAATCTAAACAGGCAGTTCTGACTGAACTTCTCAAATTATTTAATGTCATATTATATCATAATAATAACGTCAACGAATGAAAAAGGTTACGAAAGAAAGAGCAACCTGATTTGGAGAGCACGAGTACCCAAAATCCTAGCCCGTTCATATTTAGTCATATATTTGATCGTTTTCCTCGGTTTCTCAACAGGAGCAGACGCTTCAGCTTCTTCATCATTATCACCGGCTAAAAGCGGATCTCCTATATCTTCTTCTTCTTTATCTCCTCCCATCTCTTCTTCTGCCCCTTCCTATTCCATCATCCCATTCCATTATAAACACAACAACACGAAAACAGAGCCACAAAATTTATCTCAAGAAGCCACATATTTCAAATGTTGGCCCTTACGCTTCGTATCGCTAGATTTACTTCTTTTTTTTTTCCTTTTTGCAGGGCAAAATTTCAGATATCTATACTATATTATAAAACAGATTTTCCCTAGATTTTCAACATTAAACTTGAAATTTTCAATATTGATTTTAAGTACTTCCCCAAAATGTCTCTCCTATCTATTCTATATTTATCTAAAAAAACTATAATACCCTTTCTCTCTCCTCAAATCTCAACCAATCATCTTTTTTCTCTCTCCTCCATAAATAATTTATTCCTCCAATTCATTCAAAATCTTTTATCTCAAAAACCATACATCGATAAATTATAAAAATTGTATGGGTGTTCTTAAAATTTCATGCTCTTTCATTAGAGATGTCATTCGATATACTTTCGACAAAATTTTAAATCTGAGGGCGGAGCCCGTACGGCTAAGGCATTTGACTATCATACTCTATGACATATCAACTCCTATAACCTATCATACTCTATGACCTAGGTATCACCTCACCATCTCACCGCCGCAAAGCGCGGGTACTTGCTCTCGTATCATTAAAATAACAAACAATTATATTGTATCAAAATTGGGGAGGCACTAGGCAGCTACCTAACAACTATGGTGCCAAATCATTTGTTGATTAGATAATTATATAAACAAATATCATGTTTTTGTTAAACTAATTGATTTTCTGTTATATTTAATAGATAAAAAAACCAACTTACATCGAGTTCAGGTTCAACTGGCTCATCTTCGTAACTAAGAAAAAAAAAACAAAAAAAGATTTAATTATTATGAGTATAACTTGCAAAAAGAAAATAAATTAATATAATGAGAGAGCAAGGAAAGAAATAAAGAAAAGGATTTATATTTAATTACCCTCCTGTGTCCATCTCGTAATCATCGTCAGCCATCTTGTTTGTTTTTTGAAATTACTGTGTGTGTGTTTTGATGGTGGAGACTGACGGAAGAAAGGGCGAAACTAGGGTTTGTTATAATTATATACCCACCCGCGTCCTATTTATCTAACTAGCTAAGTATCCGGGTTTAACCCGGGAATAGTAATAAATGTTTTGGAAAATCATATATTTGATATTTAAATTGTGACAGTCCAGCGGTATTCATAACCTCGTAATATTATATCTTATGTTTCAAATAAATTTAATTAGTTTATTAACCTGTATGATATGTCAAAAGTTTAAAATTATGTTATCATAAAATTACTTATATGATAAAAATATAAAAGTTCCATGTATAAAATATTAGATTTTTCAAAAGAAAATAAATATAAAAAAATAAACTCTAATTAGGAATGTGTTTTTTACATCATAAATAAATTAAATAAAAAAGAACTAATTTTAAGAAAAAATTTGGAGGTGACAAATTAGTTATTTTTGTAAAATGTGATGTCATAACAATTTTATTTTATTTAATATAAAAATTTGGGTATTTGGGTTTGGAAAATAATAAATCTTATACTAAAAATCCTCATAAAATTTATATCTACTAGTACTAATACGCGGTACACGGATTGTCACATAATATTTATTTTTCATTTAATTATATTAAAGTTTATATATCTATTTGATGCATAAACCATGTAATGCAAGTTTAAACATTTATAAACTAAATAAGTTTTAAAAAGATTATAGCATATGAAAAACACATAATCTATTTTGAAAACATATAATCTATTTTAAAAATGCAAATTTTATGTTGTAATCGCAATAACAAACATCCCCTAATTATTACAATTAAACTACTACTTCAAGCATTGATCACTTTAAAAAATCTAATATAATAAGTAAACTAAAGTATTTGATAAATTATAACTACATGAAAAGAAACTTACTTTCAGTAGTTGCATGTGACATTGTTCCTAACAAAGAAGGTTTTAATTGATTGAATTGAGACATACGGAGTAGTTGTTTTTAACTAAAAAGGTTATTCGATATGAATCGATGAACGGAGATTATTAAGTATTCAAAACATTGTATAGAATAAGTTATAAAAAATAAAATAAGAAAAATAAAGAAAATTAACTTCATAGATGAATTTATATTATTATTTTTTAAAATATTGATCATATAGAATATTGTATAGATTATAACATATGTTTTTGTTTTCGAATAAATAATATTCACTGATTTAATTAAACAAAGATTATTAAATATTCAAAACATTGTATATAATAGATTATAAAAAATAAAAATAGGAAAAATAAAGAAAATTATCTTTATGGATGAATTTATATTATTATTTTTTAAAAGATCGATCATATAGAATCTTTATAATAAATAAAAGACAATTGTCTTTCTAAAGTATTTCTAGAAATAATATGATGTGGCAAGCCTACATTTTTTTTAAAAAAATCTTTATTATAATTATGATGTCATAAATAATTTACAATATTTTTAATTAAAAATAACTCACTAAATGCAAAAAATCTTTATTATAATTATGATGTCATAAATAATTTACAATATTTTTAATTAAAAATAACTCACTAAATGCAAAAAATCTTTATTATAATTATGATGTCATAAATAATTTACAATATTTTTAATTAAAAATAACTCACTAAATGCAAAAAATCTTTATTATAATTATGATGTCATAAATAATTTACAATATTTTTAATTAAAAATAACTCACTAAATGCAAAAAATCTTTATTATAATTATGATGTCATAAATAATTTACAATATTTTTAATTAAAAATAACTCACTAAATGCTTATTTAAAATTTATAATTTTTTATTACAAACAAAGAAAATTTTTTTATATAGTATAATATCCTTTTTGTTAATGCAATAGGTATTTTAATTTATAAATTATTGTATTATTCAATTTACTATCTCCATATCGATTTATAATATATTTATAAGAAAAATTAAATGCAGACTTTTTAGTTTTATAATTTTTATTAAAAGACCCGAGTTGAACCCGGGTAAATCGCTAGTATTGTATAGATTAGAACATATGTTTTTGTTTTCATATAAATAATATTCACTAATTTAATTAAACAAAGATTATTAAATATTCAAAACATTGTATAGAATAGATTATAAAAAATAAAAATAAAAAAATAAAGAAAATTATCTTCATGGATGAATTTATATTATTATTTTTTAAAATATCGATCATAGGCACACACACGTCTCCATAAGACGGGGTTCGAGAGCTTCCGTCCGCCTCTTTCTTATTTTTGTACACGAGATAGGAACATAGTAAAGGCAGAGACCATAAATTAATAGTAGGATCTGTTGCTGGTTCTGATCCATCTGACTCTAAAGGGGGTTAGAATATTGTATAGATTATAACATATGTTTTTTTGTTTTCATATAAATAATATCCACTAATTTAATTAATAATAGTTGGAAACATATTTTGATTAGGATTCTTATCAAAAGTACACGTGTCGATCAAAGATCTCGCCACATGTCGTTTCAAAAATACCACAATCCTGTTTTAATATATTGATAGATAGATATTTATACCTTTTAATACAAAATTAATATACCCTTCATTTTTATAAATAGTTACACAATTATTAAATTACTCTTAATAAACACCTATTATGGAAAGAGTTTTTATAAAATACCAAATTTATCCTTAATGAATTAATTTACACTCTAAACCTTTAATAATTAACACTTTTAAGCCTTATCTTCTAAAATATTTTCACTATCACAATTAAATTACCCTACACCACTTGACACCGCCATCACCACCAATATAACCATCACCAACACCACTAGACCGCCTCCCCACCACCGTCGTTGCATTGAGCGGTTATCAATCATGCTCGTTATAAGTAAATGATATGTGGTATCAACTATTCTTTTTCTTAATATTGCCCCCTGATTTTTTCACATATTATCATCTTATGGTTAGTAGAATTTTTAGGCTATTTAATTAGAAGGATTAAATATTTCTCGGTGGATTTATGCATATGGATATGGATCCGTTCTTCTTTTCTTTTTTCTTTTTTAATAATTAACAAATGATTAGGTATAGTTGTTAGGTAAATCTCTGGTGCCTCTTCCCCAAATTTGATACAATATAATTGTATGTTATTTTAAGGATATATCTAGAATTTTCCCTTACATAAAGAAAAAAAAAGTAAATATAGCGAATACATAGGAAGCATAAGACCAATGTTTGAAATTTGTGGAATCTAGAGATAAATTTTGTGGCTCCGTTTTCGTGTTGTTGTGTTTATACTCTCACCAACTCGCACAATACGATTATTGATGGTGGTAGCTACGTCGAGTGAAGTAGATAATTGATGTAAATGATTAATGAATAATATTTTTTAAAACATAAAGAACGTAAGAGTATTTTTAAAAAATTTTAGACATTTTTCAACAAGTGTTAATAACATTTTAATTACGTTACTTTGATATAATGATGGGATAAAAACTTTAAGTTTCGTTGATTTATTGTTTTTATCACTTCACTTTTTTCAAAATGAGATAAATCTTAATGTTTAGTTGTGATAGTATTATTAGTTTATTACTCATTAAACCTTGATAATTTGGCTAGCTTTTGTTCATATTTAGTTTGACACTAGAAATAAACATCCGCGCATTGCCGCGGGGTTTTTATAGTAACATCGCGGATAAGTGTTCATTGAGCTTAAACGTAGTTGTGTATTCCACACGTTGTCGCAGATCACACACCTTGCAGCGGGACTCAAGTAGATTGTTTTTTTAGATAACAAAGTTATTTGAGTCACTAACAAACATTAATTTGGCACTCTAACAATATAGGCCAATAATGATCAGTTTAAAGAAAAATAAACGTCACACCAAACACATGTTAGGTATATAAATGAAAGTTGTTTGATAGAAACATAAGAACCTAATATAAAATCTTTAATGGTTAAAACGTAAAGAAACAAAAGTTAAATATAGTTATACTTCACGTATTATATTCTGGTACAAAACATGTTATTGACGGACAAAAATGTAAAAGATAAAAAAATTTAGGGGGTTAAAAGGTGTAGAGGTAAAAGTTTATGGGCAAAAAAGTAAAAGATTAAAAGTTTAGGAGTTAAAAAGCAAATAGGTGAAAATGAAAAAAATTATAAAAGATTAAAAGTTTAGGGGTTAGAAGGTAAAGAAATAAAAGTTATATACATGTATTGTTGTAACTTAGGCATAAAAAGTTATAAAAAGTAAATATATATAAATATAAAAAAGAACAGAGTACCTTTTGCCTTTTTAGTGCAGTGTTATTTGTGAGAACCGACTTTTGGTTTTAGTATGCAGTATATAGTTGTAACAGATGCAAAGATAGTGGTACGTAGTACATTATTCAGAAATAGTTGTAAAAAAGCGGTTGGTTTTTAATATATAGGTAATATAAGTATAAATAATCGATATATGATCCATCCGTAAATGAACATGGATTATAACCTAAAACCACCAAATGTACGACACAAGAGAATAGAGAACAAATGGTCAGACAGAAGATCTTAAAGCCCCACACCAATCTTTAAGAATAAAGCTTCAGAATTAGGGTCTAATGCGAGTTGAACCAAGGCTAACTTCACAATTCACGCAAACAAATTCAAGAAAAAACCGTCCAAAACGAAAATAGATTAATTCGCAATAGAACCGATACAAAAGGTTAATCATCCTCTAACCGTTAGCTCTCATTTGTTCAAAATGCTCAATGAATCAGAATACAAAGTTAGTATGAAAGTACAAAGTATCACCAAGCCAAAATTAGTCGGCTCATGCCTTCTTTGGTCTTCCTCTTCCTCTCTTAACCGGTGCAGCACCACTTTCTTTGGCGGCTGCAGGAGGGCGCCCCCTGCCACGACCGGAAGACTTCCCGCCTCTTTTACTCTTTTTTTCAGCAAAACCATTAGCTTCGGAGTCACTACTATTATCATCTTCATGAACACTTTCATCCCCCGTGTCAGAAGATTCTTCAGATTTCTTCTTCCTCTTGTTAGTTGTTTTAGCAGCGGCCTTTTTGTTAGTTTGCTTCACGGGTGGTGGTTCAAAACTGGGTTCTTCAACCCCTTCACCAGCAGGTTTGCCGTCATAAATTTCAAGCTGTAAAATACAACCAATGGTCACGTAAACTGCTAATTAGATTATGGCAGATGGCAAGATAGGACGCCACTGGGGCACTGGTGAATAAGAGTTCGGGTGAAAACAGTTCAGTCTTTTAAATGGCTCATTTGGGTCAGCTCAGGTTGAGCCATGTTCAAAATCAATCTATTTACAATCAATCTTAATATATTAATAAAATGAGTAAGAAATATTTCCACCATCAAGATTTTGCTGAAGTTCAACACATCCTATTTGACCCATTCCTCTTTTAGCTTTAATATAACTAACTCGTTTGAGAAGAAAAAAACAAAGCACAATTGACCTATTGATAAGCAAACAGGTTCAAATCGTCAAATCTGTACATTTACCAGCAAACTAATGATTTCAATATATAAACTTGAGTTCACCATGACAAGACAGAAGAATCAACACTACATTACACGCTAGTTACCTGCTCAAGTTGATCAGCAACATTTGTCCGGTCAATCACCACCAAGGAATGCGCGAAACCACATGCAACACTACAAGGTGACAAGATAATCACATAGTAGTGAAAATAACATTAGGGGTGTGAGGATGTATGTAAAAAGTGAATGTAATCTTGAATAATCAAAATCGAACCAGCTGTAATAAAACGAGCTGTTCCTTAACCACAAAATATTATAAGATTAAATGAACAAATGACGCCATTATCATAACAAGAATGAAAAAAAAGAGACAGTCTGTGAAAAAGAAATAATTTTTTCTCAACTAAATCATGTTTGGGCAATTAGTTGTGCCTACGATTTTCAAGGGTGTAGTGGTGTACTAATCAAATAAGTGTTCGGTAAAATCTGATAACTTAATAAATTTCAAGATAGAAGACCAAATAAGACGTTCTTGCATAAAACAAAAAGACAATCAGTGAAATTGATATAACGATTTCTCAAATAAGCTTAGACATAAAGGGATAAACAAGTAAATAAATTTTGATAAGAACTCGGATAATCAGAAACGGGACATGCTTATCAAATACTTTTAGGTATATATAAGATAACCGAGTACTAACCTTATAACATGCATGCCTTCAAGGGTGTCAACCTTTTTGGGGATTGCAGAAGATCTGCAACTCATAAACACATATGTTTGCAAACATTAGAAGATGAGAAAGAGTAGTGTCGAAGCCAGGAATTATAATTTGGATGGACCAGAACTATTCAACAAGTAATAAAAGCTACAAAGTATTGATTTTTAAAGATAACAAAATAAAAAGAGAGATGGCAAAAGACTTTCAAACTTCCAAAGTAAAGAAACACATAAATCACAAAAATCAAAACTAAAACAACCACCACATCTCAATTCTCAAATCAACTACAAACATATTGAATGATCACGAAAACCCACAAAGACCTAGGTCAAAATAAAAATAAAACAATCAAAACAGATATCTATATATTAGTATATGTATGTTAAATTGAAATAAAAATGATAAAGAAACCTAATGGAATGAACAACTAATATACCTGAAAGTTGAATATTGAAATGAGTAAAGCATAATGAAAGGTTTTGAACTTCCTCTACTAAATAGAGATATGAATAAAAAACGGCTAATGAAAATTGAAAAATGTTTAAAAAGTGACAGTGATATTTCTTTCGGTTGGCTTGATGTTATTTTTAAAAATTTTGTTGGAGTGGGCCTACCATATAATAAATAAAAAATTTTAAAAATTTCACATATAAATCTTTGTATAATTAGTTTGTGGGGGTGGGCCTTGGCCCTCTCTACTATCAAAGTGGCTCTGCTACTGAGAAAGAAGACATGCAGGTTAAAACTATATGCAAAGTAACATACTTCTGCTGGTGAGGTCCATAGCCAAGTTCACCAGATTGAGCATGACCCCAACTTATGCATGAGTTATCCGCACCAACAAAATGGTGCATACTGCCTGAATCCATACAGCGTATGTTCCAACCACTACATAAACAAAGGAAACAACGATGTAACTACTTGTATACGTAAATATTACCCCACTTACTAATGAGAGGGTGAAACAATAAAGTGAAAATATAGCTTAAAGGAAAGAGGGCAAATAGAACAAACGAGCCAAAAGTCGTTGAGAGTTTAATTGTAATGTAGTGTTTCCTAAAACAGTTTATTCAAGAAGTGATGCTATTACTAAAATTCATGATTAATGTAATAACATTTAACACACTTAATATTTATATGGAAAAAAAAGAGTATCTGAGCAACAAATATTTCGGGGCAACTTTACACACATCAAAAAACTATCCATTTTTGACATGTCACCCAATCCACCCTTTTTAGCTGGCATCTAATCAAAAGTTAGTAAAAAATAGTTAGAAGATAGAAACCTGAGATCCATCAGAGGTTTAGGGTACATTGAATCGTCACCAGTTGACTTTATCTTCCCCCACATATACAACTGCCCTCCAGCTGAATAAACAAATTTGTCACTCAGAATACACTATTTTCTTAAAATATAGATAAAGCTTATACCAATTTAGCATGTGCAAAATACATTTCTTCTTTTAATGTTGTTAAAAGATATAAGATGACAATACCAGCTGTAACTGAAGAGTTGACAGAACCAGCAGAGACCACTGCACTGGGAGGTATAAGATTATGCTTTGTGAAAAGGTCGACACGGCGAGGACTGAACTCATCCTTTTGCTCTCTATGTCCAAGCCTATAGTCGCAGTTTATGATAATAGGATTAAAATGAAATTCAGAGGGTTAAGAACGGTACTAATTAAGCTCAAACTAACATTCATCTTGAAATGGACAAGTAAACTTGGGTCATATTTGTTTTTTACGAAGGGTCAAATGGATAGTATATTACGATGAAACGAACCAAAAGATTTAAAACTTAAAAGTAGTTTGAACGTGTAATGAATTACTTCCAGGTTACAACAATGATTTAAATAATCGTATATGAATAAAATATATATTACTCTTTACTATTTCTAGTCATACTTATATACTGTTTATTTACAGACATGCAAAACAGACAAAACAGTCTTGGCCCAACGAAGTTTGAACCACGTAAAAGGGTACTTGTTTAGACCCAAACCCACTTTGACTTATACCCAACCAGCCAACCTCTCATGACCAGCATCTTAAAAGAAAATTTAGATACTAACCTTCCATATCCTCCATAGCCCCACCTGCAACGTTTTATAGAGAACAATAATTTAGCAAAGGAGAAACCCATTAATTACAAATGCATACTCATTTATAATTATAAGAACACACACTTACGTGTAAACAAAGCCCTTCGAGTCCACGGCAACTGAACAACAACCATATTAGAGAGGAAAAAGCCATTATTAAAATAGCTAATACAGCTTAGGACCATACAACACAAAGCAAGAGAAAAAAGATGCACAGGATCTATAAATAACCTGTATGGTTCGATCCACAAGCCACTTTTACTATGGTTTCATTGGCAAAAGCAGCTATGGCCTTGGGGCGAGGTTGAGCCTCATAAGCAAGCTTCACAGAGCTGTCCTTAGTATTGTACTGCAAATACAATAACATACACTTCGTCAAAGTTGGAATAAAATGAGCTACACGATAAAGTTTATTTCGGGGGAGGACTGGACACGATTAATGTACATTTATGATCTTAGAATTTCTTCTTATAAAAAATGAAAGAAATAATGAAAATGTGTTACTGTGTGTTGTGTGTACCTCATTGTCAGTTCCATGTCCAAGTTGGCCATACTGTGGAAGCCCAGCAGTTCTGGAAACCATAATACATTCAACAAATATTTGGTTAACAGCTTGTCAGCACAATATATCTAAATTAAATATCATAACCAGAGAAAATACAATAGACCAGCAGATCAAAACATATTTATGTCCAACACAGTTGGTTGTAAAACTGTTGGGTCAGTACGATTAGCCCAAAACACTTTTATGCCCAAATTATATTTTTATAAAGATTTAATGTGTCAAATATGAATTACAAAATATACTAATTCAATGAGAATCAAATATCCATACAAAATAATTAAGAGATTACAATCTGAACAACTTTCAGGCATTTTGACCCAATTCAATTTAACCTATCTATATGATTTTACATGTTAGACACACAATGGAACAAAGCACACCCCGACCCATTTATAAGTAAATGGGTCAAAAGTGCCAACTTCAAACATAAAAAGCCAGTATCTAAGAAGTTGCAATGACCATACAGTATAGAAGCCCCTTCAACAGAAGTCAACCATACAGTAAAATCAGCTCCACATGCGACATGTGTTACATCAGCTACTTGACAGCGTACTGGGTATAGCTCGATTTCTGCAATAGAAGAGAAGTCACTATTAGCATAACGACAACCTTCTCAAGACTAATAACTCTTTATTTTTATGGGTTAACCTAGATATGCCACCGGATTTACGAGCCGACTAACCCCAAGGCAACCACCCGCTTTGCGGGTAACCCAAAGTCGCCGCGGATGAACCTCCGTGGTCACAATGGGATATATCTTTTACTCCTAGTATTCGAACTAGAGACATCCAACTATTTCACCCGTAAAGACCAAGCTTTTACAGCTAGGCCTCCATCCTTGTGGTTCTAATAAGTCAAGAAATACCAACAGATAACAAGAATGTGAAAGAATAAACTATTCACTGTTTAGTGTTATTACTTTGTAATGGCTTTTACTTTGGGGCTGCTTGATTTGCTTTTTGAAACTGACTACTTGCTGCAACAAAACTGATTGTCAAAGGATGTAATAATATAATCAGATTTGGATAATCCAATTCGTTCTTGTTGCGATAAAGCTGATTGTCAAGGGGTAAAATATAATCGCTTAACTACCTTATTGAGAAACTTGTACTCCCATCACAAAAGACAACCACCTCATTATTTCACATTAATTCCCTATTTGATCAGATTATCAAAAAGTGATCATCTTTTTATTACGACTTCAAAAGGCAGACTACATCCAAACACTATCACCTACAGCCCATGTGATTAAATTTAACTATTCAGAACCATATAGTTACTTTTCAAATTGCATATCCAAACAAGCCTTTTTCACTTGGAAGGTTAAGTTAGTAGATGTTAGATCATTATTTTGGTGCCATGACTATATATCCACATCTCTTTACATCTAATAAAAAGAATGTGTTTCCACAAAAGAATAACAAAAACTTACCATTTCTCACCGAGCCTGAACCAAGCTGCCCATGTTTATTCCAGCCAAAAGCCAAAGAAAGGCCATCTTCAGTAACTACAACTGTGTGGGATCTCCCACTACTTGCTTTAACAATTTTGTAACTGAAGCAAGATGGATACATTGATAGTGTTAGTAAAACTATGAGCAGTTTCAGTATGCAAATATGTATACAAGACTGATAGTAAAAGAACATGCAGCTATGAACTTGCATCTCATCGGTATTCAACACCTACTATATTTGTAAACCAGATCAAGCTCTCTTGTTTAGAAAATAATTAGCTTTTTGGTAATTCTATTCAAGTTGAAGGAGGTATTTTCTACAGGATAAACCATAAATGCTTATCATCCTATTCTCTCACTGTCAAAATGCATATCTAAATACACCATAGTTTGCAAGCCATATGTAAATAAATAAAAAAAGAACAAAAAAACTCACGAAGCAAGTGCAGAGACGACAGTCGGCAAATCTCGTTGTACTTGATCCCCGTGTCCAAGTTGCCCCTTCTGCAAATTCACAACAATTCTCAAGAATTAAAAACTATCAAATATTTGTCACTTTAACAACACAAACTTCATGGTTATTAAGCATTTGCAAAAACAGTTTAGTCCTTCAAAAGTTTTCTGCCCTATAACATCTAGAGAAAATACCTATTTCATGGTTTGCGACTCATGATAATTAAAAAGGCATGATAGCCCTGACATTTTCATCTTATTATACAAAAAGTGCATCTTCAAACATTGATATCAAACAATGATATATATACACAATAACCATCACGAATGAGCTACGGAAAAATCAAGCTTTATACAATTTAAAAACACAAACTTTATCCTACCAACCTACTGTTTCAGACTTTCAGTTGTCTCAATAGGGAAAAGATACTAACTTTTGTCCCAAATGAACATTAAATGCTAACTTCGACTACATTTTTGGGTAAAGATTCTTGCTAATGACCTTAAAAAAGCTTATATCGCAATATCACATTGCCGCGGTAAAATTTTGTTAAATACTCCATAACAATATAAATAACATTATTAAAGCAATTTAGTATTTACCCTTTTCATTTTACAAAGTAAAACTTTATAGTTTATATATACAATAAACATCTCAACCAAATACAAATATAAATATATATAAATATAGATATAGATATAGATATAAACTTACATCATTTCTTCCCCAAGTATAGCAACGTCCATTCACATCCAATGCTATACAATGGCAAGAAGCTATACAAACAAAAATTATATCTTGAAAAATGAAATAAATAAATACTAACAGAAAACACCCATTAATGACAAAAACGACGTCGTTCCAGAAATAAATAAATAAACCTTACCGCAACCAGAAGCAACATAACAAATATCAACACCGATAAGTGAGCGGAGTCTAGTGGGAGAAACCAAGCTACTATCCGGCACTTTACGACGGCCGATTGTGTCCCACGCCGTCGTGCCACAGAACAACAATTCGCCGCCAACAACACCCTTTTCCGCCGTTGACATTTCTGGTCAGAAAAATTGGATCTTTCTTTGTTTCAAGATTTATTGTTTGTGTTTTTTGAAAACCCTAAAAGTGTATGTATGTATGTAACTAATACTTACTGTGTATATATAAAAGAAATGAAATTGGGTGTGTGTGATTATTATAAATAATTAAAGGCTAGTATAGTATAGTAGTAATAAATTCAAAAAATAAAATTATAGATGCATACTGAAAAAGGGGATTGGGTGAATTTGGGTGTTTGGGATTTTACGTTTCCAATGGTTACTTTATATTTTAAACTATTTTTTTTTTACTTTATTTTTAAGTCATTGTCAAGCTAGATTTTGTTTTCCCACTCTTTTTTAGTCCTTTCACTTCGTTACTTTTTGAGTTTTTGCTTTTTTTTTTTTTTTTTTTTCTATTTGAATGTTCTTATTTTCGTTTTTCATTTTACAAAACTTTTAAAGTCGATTAGGCCGTTTGTTTTAGGAAAACACAATTTTCGTATTCTTTTGATCATATCGACGTCACAACGTCACATTAGTTGTTCTCTTTTTAAAATTACTATCAATAACAACCACTCTTTATAGAAACTTGTTCTTCACTTCATTCTCAAACACTTTATTATTATATCCCTTCACACCTATCACACATTTGGTCTAACAACAATGTGTCTGCCACGCTGATTTTGGAATAAGAGATAGACACAAGCATGTAGACACATGTTAGTGATAACATCCAAATTTGGATGCACATTTGATGCCATGAATAATCTCTTATAAAAAATGGCCTTTTAAGTTGATAATAAGAATTACGAAAATACTCGTACAATGTGTGGTAACGAACATCAGAAGAGTATCATTCATGAAATAACATTTTGTGATAGGATGATAATAATTTGCCGTATTTAATGTTGAAAGAATTGAACCATTTTGTAATGGGATAATAATTTTTTGCGTATTTAATGTTGATTTAAACTTTTGATGAAAATATCAAATATGGAACTTTATAAAATAATAAATTGGCCTCAATATCATATTCACAACATAGCCTTTTCTCATAGGATATTGATTTTGAATTGATATGTATGGTCCATACATTCATATCACTCAATGCTACTTGTATTAGATCCTTATAGATCTCTATTTGTTTTCAATGTTGGTGTTGAGATAGTTGTTAAGCGATTTAGAATATTCTAAGGCTAGATAACTAATACGAGTATAACATTGTGCTTACGGAATGTTTGGGTTATAGGTTATTTAAAAGTATTATCAGCTTCAAGTAAAATGCTTTTGTATCTTATTTAAACCATTTTAACATATACATCAAATTTGCTCAATGTAAAGATTACATCTTTGATTCACTAAGTATTTGTTTTTTAGTCCCATGAAGGGTCAAAATAGCTAGATTTTCCACTCTATATATATAACTTTTTTCATTTTTAGTTGCTTAATGTGTCCTTGTCCAATTACTTTATATAGCAGTAATATGGTTGAGCAATTGCTACAATGATGTATACTAGCAGCTGCGACTTACAAAAGTAAAGTCATCAAGCCAAGAATTTATAAGACTTGGTAAATGCACACAAAGAAACCGGAAAACCGCAAGTTATGTTCTCCAAAGCGACTTACGATGATGTGGTTATCGACCACCTAAACCATGTTACCGGATAGTCAACAAAAAATACAATAGGGGTATGTTTATTCGAACTTTTCTTATTTGAGTTTACGACAATTATCCTCTTCTTGTGGGTCAACCTTTATTTTTACTACATTTAAGGTTTATGTGTAATTTTTCAGAAATTATTACTATTCTTTCCATTTTTGGTTTCTAAATGTCAAATGAACAACTATTTAGCTTCATAAAAGATCAAATATGTGTTGGTTGTTTGTTCTTGAGTAAAGAAGTCATAGAACTTCAAAGATTAATGGCTTTTTGTTTTAAGAAACTGAACCTCAAAGTACATCAACAGAAAGGTCAATTCACTAAAGCGATATAGATTTCAAGATTTATCTTACTAAACAAGATGATTAAGCAAGGGTCATTCTTCCTATGTAAACAACAATAAGGTAAAATCTAATCCATAGTACATATAATAAATGAGGGCTTTTACCTTCTCAAATAATCAGCCGCCCAAAAACTATTTAGTTTTTAAAAATCAATGGGAAAGAAAGTTAAAGATGGTTTTAAGTACATTTGAAATGGTATGAGATAGTTCTAAGCCTCTTGCGTATGAGATGATATGTGTATTATTTTTGTTTAGTAGAAATTGTATTTCTTGCCACTGACCTTTCTTTATTTTCTTATAATTCAAAATGCGTTTTTATTATATCATCGATCAAATAGTCGAACTTTGTCATATTGTTTGCTTCTGTGTTAATAATCTTTTTGGCATGTATAACATGCTCTAATGGACTCATGTTCATAGTTTGGTTGCTGTTAGGTTTTTTGTTAAAGCTACTGTTTGGGACTTCGGCTTGCTTTATGGGCTGCCACTTTTGTCAAGAAAATTGGTTGGTGTATCCTGCACAATTTACATGTTTTGTATCATGGGATACGTAAAACAAATTAAAAGCTTGATAACTATTAATATCGTAATGATGATTAAATGAGATAACTTATGTTTTGTTTAATTTTATATCATGTTTTTCGATAACATGTTCTTATCAATAACATAATTACTATGTTGGTGGCTCAAGGTACGTGTTGCTTTTTGGAGGTCTTTTTTGCTACTTTGACTACTATTGTTGCTACAAAAATAATAAATGGTATCTATCTGCTTGGTTTCATATGTTGTTACTTAGCTTCGTTGTCAATTGACATTTTTGCACGTTAACCTGAATTGCATGGAAACAATGAATGTAAGCTGCTTCAAAGTGTCTTTTTTCTATGTTAATATGTTTATCATATTGTTCTATAGAATAATCTACATAAACATTTAACATTGCAGCTACTTTATTTGAGCAAGATAATGGTGGGGGCTATAGTCTGCTATTCAGGCATTTCAAATCATGTTATCTTTTGTTTAGGCTTTTTTAAGTAAAATTGTGAGAGTAATATAGTGTGTAGTGAATATGTATATCATATATATATATATACACAAGTTTTTTGGTAAGTAGAACATAGAAGGAACGAGTTACATATGGGCTGTGCTTTTTGGTGCATTTGATAAAGAAAATGGTATAGACATAAAAAAGATTTTGTGAAAAGCTTAATGGTACCAGTTCATATGTATACATATATAAAGTGATTTTGTTGTGGTCATGTTTTTATTTGCATAATTTTCAGCCAACTTCATTATATCTTTGCAATGGTATGTACGAAAGAACATTAGGATGTTACGACACGAAGGTTGTTCGTAAACGAAGGCTTCCGCAGAAGATAAAGGAGGTAAGGATTGTTTCCCTATAAACTCGTGATTGGGTCTTATCACCTAAGTCCAGTAAAGAAGGAAAGAATCCTCCTGGACTCTTATAGCCTAAGACTTAAAAAACCCTAAAGAGGCTTAACTTTTCCTCCAAAATAAATTCTCTCTATAAAAGAGAATCCTAAAGACCTCTCAAGGCATTCATAAAGGCTATTTGCCTCAATTATTCAAAATAAGCAAAAGCCCTTACAAGGGACACCGCATTACAAAAGACCAATAGTTTTAGAAAGACCAATAGTCTTACATATACCAGGCTATGCGCCTCAATTATTCAATATAAGCAAAAAGTCCCACAGGGACAATGCAAAAGACTAATTGTCTCAATATAAATGGAGGGTTGCAACCTCAATAAACAAAGGGAACAAGCTAATAAGGACGCCTGAACAAGCCAATCCAAAATACGCAAACATATACACACAAACATGGAATAAATTAGCATAAGTCTGATACATAAATTCCATAATATAAGGTTTGCAATTAAACCTAATCAAAACGGGACTTCACGACCAAAAAATCGTATGCCCCGGCATTACGAAGATGGGTAATACCATGAATATAACCGATAAACAGATACTCTGGAGACCTTTCAAGACGAAGCAGGTTTAGGAGCGCAAATCACAGGACCAATCAACTTTACAATCTCAAGATCGCTGGCAAGAGTCTCACAGACATATAACAGAAGTCTAGTATAAATGAGCAATTACGGGTCCCTGAGACTACATGACAGAAGTATGCCACGCCAAAGGCTTCGCAATGAAGAGTATGCCATTGCAAAAGGCTTCACAACGAAGAGTATGCCAAAGCTAAAAGCTTCGCATCGAAGAGTGCATCAACGCCAAAGACTATGTAACAAAGATCGTGCTTCAAAGCATCATCGAGGGTGAAAAGCAGTTGACCCTCAGAGCCTATGGAGTGATGCACTATGGTCATGCTACATAGATATTCATAGCTTATGGAGCCGGCGAGAACCACATTTCCATCGTAATAGAAGATCTCAAGAGGAAAGTCTAACGAATATCTCATTGATTACTGGTACGTAGCCTCTACTTAAAAGCATAATACCCTAAGTAGCAATCACCACCCTTGAAAATCACTATAAAACCTATGCTTCGTAAATACCAGCCAAATTTACGTGCTTGCGAATAGGAATAGAGCGTCGTGAAAGATGAGACGTCTTGGTCCTATTTCGGAACAAACCCATTTTTCTCTCCTTTGACGAAGACTTCACCTTCAAAACATTATAAAGCTTTTTACAAGCAAGATGCTGTCCGGGCTAAGAAACACAAAGGTTGCGTATCGGAACCTGGTTGACAAAGCATTTGCCACACAGATTGGCAGAAACTTGGAGATTTACCTGAATGACATTTTAGGGACGAAGAAAACCTCTTATAAAACATTTGGGAGACCTTCGGAAATCTCTGAGCAATCAACCCAATCCGAATAAATACTCTTTCGGCGTAAAGGAAGGAAACTTCCTTGGGTATTATAATAGCAACAAAGGGATAAATTTTAACCCCTCGGATATTGACAAATAAAAACAGGCCTCTCCATCAAAGATAACAAAAGAAGTCCATAGCTTAAATGGGGAAGATAACTTATTACGAAGAAAGATTAATAATAATAAAAATTTTGAAGACAACGACAGTTGGAACAGATTAAATAGAAGATAAAAGCAGCGATATGATAGAAGAGTTAATGTGGCCAGAAATAGTCCAACGCAGTGATTTACAAAAATTACCTTGTACCGGGGGGCTTGAGGTAGTACAAAGCACTTGTCACACGAAGGAAGCGTTAATTTGATTTCTCCAGAGTTTAATATAACAAACTTTGCAGCTCCTCATATTAAACCGGGGGGGGGGGGGGGGGGGGCTTGATGGTAATATGTCACCCTTCGTGACGAAACCTGACCTCCGTAACGGAACCGAACCTGCGTGACGAAGGTACCCGCTGTAAGCCTTAGCTAAATATGGAAGAGATTATCTCAATCTCTTCCTCCTAAATTAAAGAGATTTGCTCTTATCTCGTCCTAAATACCAGATCTGGCATATTATTAAGAATATTCTCTAAAACCTAAACTTATTCTCCAAAATAACCATCCCTATATATATAGATGAGTCTAAACCAAAATTCTCATTCTCCTCCTCTCCAGAAAACACACACACAGATCTGGACGTCCTCTTCTCTCTATAAGATATGTTCCAGCAACCTACAACAATATACTCACGTATCGACAACATATCAACATGCGGCCGGACGATAACTCTCCGTCCCGAAGCCCCCACAACCTGTAATGATTAGGCAAAAACATTCTTGAATATCGAGATATGATAATATCCGATTGATGAGATCTAAAACTCATTCAATACCACGATCATAATCGGCTATACATTACACACATACGATTGGCGTAAAGAGGCACGAACTCTACCGTAAGGGAATCGCCAACAAACAACCAAAAACACCCATCATCCCTCTTCTAAACCTAATCTCGGTTTGGTGTACAAACAGTGATGATTGAATCCTATGAAACGAAAAAGCAGAACTAACTCTTCTATCCTCATTTACTCCCCAATATATCACTCAAAGAACGATTAGTCACACAATGGTGAACATCAATATTTTCCAGTTTTATTATTCACAACAACATTGTACTTGCAGGATTTAAGATGCCAAATTAAAATTTGTTTCTAGCTTGAAAACTCTTCACTGTAACCTTATAAGTTCCATCTCCAACTTTAATGTTCAACAGATGGTCCACAACCTCGACATGACATTCCGGAATAAGCATTTCAATATTGGATCCATCCGTCCAGAGTATGATATCCTGAGAGAAAAATTGTCTAGGCAAATTGACAAATGTTATGCTAAGTAGAGTAGTACTACTAATAATAATTGCAGACGGGAAATGTTATGCTTAGTGAAGTAGTAAGATCATAATAATTAAAAAAGAAATACAACTGATGAGAAACTACCCACTACTCTACCCTTACCAGGACTTAGATAACTACCTAAAATCATAGTTGTTAGAATCTTACGAGTCACGAGTCGACTCTTACGAGTCGAGTCAATTTAGACCGAAAATGAGACGACTCGTTGTGTGACACTTTTTTCTCCTGACTCTTACGAGTCGCCGTATGAATTTGAAACGAGTCACTACGAGTCGCAAACTTATGATTGTGTTAGTTTGATAATATAGTTATATACTACATATCATATTTATGGTTCAATTATTCTGTATGTTATATATGTATTTTTTATTCTTTTAGTACGAATTTGGAGATAAACTGTAAATTTATGACTTAAAAGTATCGAATATGTGATGTTTTGGTAATATATCAAAATAATGAACTTATACTTTGTTTATAAATACGTCACATAGATATAATTATACAATATTATGTAGTATATACAAATGTCCAGACTTTTATGAGTCGAGTCACGTTTCGAGTCGTGAGTCAAAAATCAGCTTTTCGAATCGAGTCAAAAATTACGAGTCTAACAACTATACCTAAAATATTGATTCTCTCATTGGCAGACATGCCTTCTTGACGTACCGTACAAAGACAGAGCCCAAACTAGGGATGTGCAAATGACCCGACCTGGCCCGACCCGCGAAAACCCGGCCCGTGAAGGTACGGTGCGGGTCGGTTCGGGTTGGGTTACGGGCGGGTCACGGGTTTCCTTCACTTTTTTTCGGTTTTTGGCTTGCCCGACCCGCGCGACCCGTGACCCGAAAATGTCACAAAAGCTTGACCCGGCCCGTTAGCCCTACGGGCGGGTCAGTTCGGGGCGTTTTCGGGTCGGGTCACGGTTTTTTTTCTCATCCCTAGCCCAAACACAACTAAAGACTGATAACATGACTAGAAATAAAAGTAGTCCAACAAAATTAGGCCCAACCAAAAAGACCTTTAAAACGCCTAACAAAATGTAACCTAAATGACAACTTAACACCACATTTTTAGTTTTAACAATTCGTAGATGATGTCGATCTATTTAATGTCCAGAATAAATTTTTCATCTTCATTAATTTGGAAATTTGGATTTTCTTTATTCGACTTTTACCAAATGTTCATGGTGACTTATATACTCAATAGTAAATAGATGGCTATATATTAGCTACATAACATGTAGCCAACTAACTACATTATATAAACAAAAAGACATTTATATCTGTTCCTAAATAAACAAATATAGTTTTTTTTTTTCTCTTGAAATACATCACCTTTTAAGTACTAACCAGAAACACAATAGAAGATACATAACTCGTATACAACGAATTCTAAGTTCACAACATATCTAATTGATACAATTTCAATCAACATTTTTAGATCCATCTACGATTATCCTGGAATTTTTTTAAGCTAACTAACAAGAAAAAGTGCATCCATGAAACATTTAAAGAAATAAACAATGTGATTTTTAATCTTCCACTGAAATATCAAAAGACTTAAATATTAAACAATAAAAAAAATAGCAGATGTGTAATTCTTACATTTCGTTGATTTGGTGATATTGTCCAGGAAAATAGGGAAAGCAATCTCTCAAGTTATCCAACTTGACTACTTAAGTTGGGTAAGTCTTGACTTTTGATTTAAATCAAGGGTTAGGATTAAATAATGATCTTTTAGTCTTAACCTTTAATTTTAAATCAAAGGTTAAATTGTAGTAAATTGGCCCATCAAATTATTTATAACTTGAGGGAATCCCTTCCCAAGAAAATATTTATAAAAGTGGTGGAAAAATATTTATGAGATTTATTAGAATGAAATAGTGTTGTTAACCTTTAGATTTTTAAAAGGTTGGAAATAATTTAAGATAAAATGATGGGTAAATATTTTTATAAAGTAATCTAACAATCTAACCATAATAATAAAAGAGCTTCTTAAATTAATTTTTAAAAAAGTCTTCACCCTTGAATAAAAAACTACTTTAAATTGAGACCATCAAATTATTTTGATTACATCACTTTCTAATTTTAGATTAATACGAACTATTAATAATAATAACTATAACTAAACTAAATAATAATAATATTAACTTATCTACACCATTTTTTTTATCCCATTTTACAATTGAATCATCACAATAAGATATCAATTTTATTTATATACTATCTCTTATCATATTAAATTCTTAATCACAGACATTCTGATTTCAATATATTTTTCATAAGTTCTCTAAACTATTTTTTTAAAATCTATTTTGGATTCATCAAGTCTCTAATAACTTAAAAACATTTAAATTAACATATATATTTTCTATAAAGTTTTGAAATTTATAATTATTTAACTCATAATTATTTTTAAAACGTTAACTTTAACCACAATGACATTATCTCCTAATATACTACTTTTTCCGTTTCACTAGAAGTGTCCAGTTTTGAATTTTCAAAGTCTTTTTTGTGCAACTTTGACCTTAAGTATATTTGTTTGCGTTATATGATACTTGATGAAAATTCTATGAATTGATTGAGTTTTAAATGTGTTTCCATTGATATAACTTTCATCAAATATTATGTAACACAATTTAAAATATTTATGGTCAAAATTATTAAAAGAAGACTTTAAAAAAATTCAAAGTAGGACACATATGATGAGACGGAAAGAGTAATTAATAATAACAAAAGATGAAATGATATTAATAAAATCAATGGTCAAGATTTAAAATTTAACCTTTAACTATAATCTTAATGTTTAGAATGAAGCTGTTATAACTTGAAAATATCTTCATCCTATATTAGTATTAATTGTTATAGATATGTTAATTTTTCTTTTGACCTATCTTCTAACTTAACTATTATTTTTGATGTATTAGATTGGGCTTCATACTAATTTAGCTTCAAATATGCACGTCATCATATATTAGATGGTTTGAAGAGTAAATAAAGATGAATTTTGTTATAGGTAGTAATGTATGGAGTTAAAAAAGGTAATAAAAAATGTAAAAAGATGAAAGGAAACATTTTGGTGATAGTGTTTTTTTCATAACTAAATCTTAATTAAAAGATTAAAATGATAATAAGTTTTATATGAAGTCAAATAAATTAAAAAAGGCATATTTGTCTTTTTTGCTTTACTACTGTAAGGATGGTTAGTGAGAAAACTTCCAACGATGGATGGTTCACAATACAATATACAAACCAGTGGCAGATCCAGACATTTATAAGCTAAGAGGCACAATTTTATTTTTCCTTTTATCACTAAATTTTTAAAATATATAATCTACAAATAAATAGTTAATTTATACAACTTTGCTTGATACATTGATAAAAGGAAATTAATTTATTACTCTATAATAAAATACAAAATATAAGTTTTGTTATCGAAAATATGCACTAAATATTTTCTTAAAAAAAGATATATTAAGTTTAAGAACCATTTTTATTCTAATATAGGAAAGAATAAGTTAATATGTAAATGTAATACTTTTAAAAATTGAAGGACTAAATTGAAACTTTAAATCTACCTGAAATTGAAGCCCTAAAAATAACAACCGTCATTTCTGATAGTACTATCATTTCAAGCTTAATCTCAATAGATTTTTTTCTTAGTTCTTTGATTTCTTTCATCTATCCCACTAATGTTTTCATCTTTTATATAATATAACTCCGAGGCCTAATTAATTTAGAAAAAAAAATTACTAACAAAAATGGATGAGGGTGGGGTGGTGATCACCCTCATTATTCACTGGATTCCCCATTGATACAAAACATAGAGACACTTTTTGTAATTTACTCTTATTAATATAATTAATACTTAAAAGTTTTTTTTGGACCATATTTTTTAATATATAATTATAATAACAAAAGTTAAAAATAAAAATAAAAGTCAATTTGAAGAAATCAAGAAGTGTGATTGATCGATAAGTCATTTAAACAACTATCTTTGATTTAGTATACAAAAAGATGACATGAGTTTTTTTTATTAGTCAAATATAAAACTACTACATATATGCGGCTTCTAAATTAATTAGGCCCCATAGTTATATTATATAAAAGATGAAAGCTTTTTAAGGGTAAAGTTACACTTAAATTAAGGAGGGTTTAATCTTGTATGAGAAAACAATAATAAATGATTAATAGGGTAGAAATGGATGATTTTGTACTTGTTGGCAATTCCCTAATGGTGTGAGGAGATCATTAGCCTCACGCCACCAAGTGTAAAATATAAGGGTGTTTGTTTGTATGTGTAAGAAATGCATTGGCCTTTTAGCGGATCTTTCAAGGAGTATTTATAGACCCCTTGAGAAAGATCTAGACGGCTGGAGGCTAACGGTAACGTTGGATGTTTAGCCGTTAGCTTTGGACACCTGTGTCACAATCTTTGGCTCGAAGGTACAAGTATTAGTCGTACGTACTGAGGCAAGTTCTAACTTGTACTATTTGTCTGTGAGCTGACCGTAGCCTCCGTAGCTAGGTAGCGGAGGCTTCGCTTAGGTTATTGTAACTTAGGCTCCGGACCTCACCTTAGTGAAGGTTTAGTCCTTAAGTAACATACGTAATTCGTAGGGTTCATAGGATTAAGGATGGTACATCATCATGTCCTCCAGCCTAGCATTATATTCTTTTATCGTGGGGTAAGGCTAAGAACGCTATGAAGAATTAATAATTTTGAATTACAGTGGAAGTTATAATCCGCAGCTTTCTGTGTAGCTTTCTATACATTCCTTCACACCAAAAAGGAAAATTAAAAAACTAAAAAACGAATAAATAAAAATGGTGATGCATTGATTGATTTTTGTTTTATACTCATTATGATATCGTTAGTGGGGGACACATTTTGCGTTGTCATGAATTTTGGGTAACTGGAGCGTTAGCACGAGACATGTGGTTGATGCTTACGCCGTTTTGTTTCGATACGTCCCATCGCATGAACAGTTATTTCCCTCTTGCCTATAAATACTTCCTTCTTTTTTCTTATTTCTTACTTTTTTCCTTTCCAAAACATCTTTTTCTCTCCTTTTTCTTGAGTCCGTAGCCTTCGTGGCCTCTTAAGCCTTCTCTCTTTTGTTTGGATCATCCACAGGTGTGTGCAATTTTTCTTACTTTTATTTTTAAGTATGGGTAATAGGAAAGATTTATGTATTAGTTTCTGTAATGTTTCAAAAGAGGAGTTTGTCCAGTTTATTTCCGACTATAGGTTTCCTCCAGGTTATCATTACACTGTCCCTCGCCCCTCCGATAATGCGAGGATGGTTCCGGAGGGTAAAGTTGTCTTGTATATGGTCATGTTGGAGATATCAAACGTTCGCATACCCTTTACATCATTTTTTCTTGAGGTCATGAAGCATTTTAGGTGCCATATTTCTCAATTGACTCCTTCTGGGGCCCTCCGGATAACCATGTTTGAAGCTGCATGTCGCGCCCGGCAAGCAGAGCCTACGGTGGGAAATTTTCGTAAGTTTTATTGTTTGGGTGCGGATGGATACTAGTTTACAATCAAGAAGAGGCCCGACTCAAATATGCCGGAGTGTATATTTTGGGTAAATGCATCTATAAAGGGATGGAAGAAGAGATTCTTTTACGTGGATGCCTCTATTGTACCCGCCGCATATCCAGCTTTACTTAAGATGAAAGGAAACGCACGTGGCATGCTTGCAGATACCGCTACTGAAATTGAATTTGATAAAGAGTTGGTGACTCAGTTGTGCAGGCTTCCGACGTTGAGTCGAACCCTTCCGGAAGCTGTTTTGTATTTAGCCCGACTAAGTTCTGTTTGGTCGTATCATCCTGTCGCTCCTAGGCTTGTTAATAAAGAGGGGGAGGGTACGGAGCCTCCGACCCTGCCTACAGATTTTTTGTATTAGTGTCATAATCTTATTTATTTTGCACTTGTGTGTTTTATTGTTTTGCCATGTTACTGACGTTATTTACATCTCTTTTTGCAGTCATCGAATTCTTATAATACATGGGTAGTGATTTGGAAGACATTGATGTTGTTCCTGACCTTCCGGAAGGTCAAACTGTTCCGGAAGTTCACCGCATTTCGCATTAGCGAGAGGCTACTGTTCTAAAAGATACTCTGGAGACTATCCAACATAGGAAGGATATTGAAGAGGATTTTGCTAATCAACTTTTGGTGAACAAGAAAGGCGAGGATAAGGAAGAAACCGCAACCAGTAGAGCTGTCGAGGAGCTAAGTTCAAAGAAGAGAAAAACCGACAAAACAAAAATGTCCAAGTCTCGCAAGAAATCGAAACTTTAGGATGATGTGATTTTGGAAGAAAACACCGGTAGTAACAATCAAGAGATTGAAGGAGAGATTTCTGCGAATCCTCCGAGACATGGGGTAGGTAAGAGTCTTATGGCTGTTAGGATAATGAGGAAAAGTACTCAAGAGGATGTCCATGTACTTGATGATTCTGATGATGAGGCCTCCGGCACAGGTGATCGTGAGGCGGATCGTTCTGGGAGCGACATGCCTCCATCTTAGCGTATTCCGGAGGTTCCTATGTCTAAAGCCCCCTTCAAGCTCGTTTTTCCTAGGATTCCCTCCGACAGCCGTTTGGAGAAGCCAGAGGAGAAAGAGGATTTCATTGCCCGGATAATACCTCCGACCTGTCTACAAGAGGTGGCCTTGTTATCTATGGAGGAGTTTCGGAGCTCTACCAATAAGACCTCCATTCATGAAATATCTAGAGCAGGTATCTAGTTTTTCTTAATTATTTCAATTTATATTGTTTAAGGTTGCGTGCTCTTATTGTCTTAAACTTGATCATTAGAATGACTTTTGGTGTCGTTAGGATGTGTTGGAGGCTGAGAGAGATGACTTGAAACAAAAGAATCAAGGGTTGTGTCGTAAGCTCTGGAAATTAAAACTTGAAGATCCCGAACTTCAGTCACAAAAGGTAGCAGATATGGAAGCAGAGAATGTGATCTTCAAAAGGCAAGCGGAGATGGCGGAACAAGAAGTGTCCGCTCATCGAAAAAGAATCGAGGAACTTATACAGGAAAAAACCAAGTTTGATGAGCAGTTGTTTGAGGAGAAGGCGAAGGTTGAACAACTGGCGTTGGAAGTGGCTACAAGGAGGTTAAGAAGGATTTGCGTGATAAGCTTCAGGAAATGGATGAGAGTATTGATCAGTTAACGGAGGATAGGGCGGAGCTTGTGAGGGGCATTCCTTCTATCTTTGATAAGCTTCGATCTTCTCTCCATCCTTCCTACAAGCTCTGGGGCCTCCGCGTCTGCTCATGCCACTGCATCCTCCGCTGCTCCTTCCGGCTCAATTATCCAAAACCCTTGATTATTTGGTTGAATCTACTTTGCTCTTGTGAACAATTTGAGACTTGATTTGTAAGGCCTGTGTTGGTCGTGTATATTTTGTTTCTTTCCCCCATGATATGGTCTGTAAAGCCCTGGTGGCTAGTACAATATTCTCTCCCTCTTTCTTAACTATCCATGGGTTACGGCTTGCTATTGATGTGCAATAGCCGAAGACAATGCTCTTTTATGTATATTTACTTGTTTGTGTTGTCATATGCATGCGACTTATGTGTTTTTAAGTAATGCATTATGTAAAAAAAAAAAGGTTGTCTAGTGGAGTTGGCGTGGCTTCCGTGTCGTTTGCTTGCCTAAAAAGCCTTTTGTTTGCTAGGCGTTAAACTTCTATAGTTGATAGAATATTTTTAGTTTTGTGTAAACGATATTTTTCTCTTGCAAGACTATTGGGGTCTTGCGACGCATGGTTGCGAGCTTGTACGTCTGCTTGCGGAGACTAAAAGGTAGCCATAGCGTGTTTGATTTACATTAGTTAGAAAAACTTCTGAATTTTATAAGTACTTTATGAGTGTCATGTTGCATAGGCTCCGAATGCCATAGCGTATTGAATTGCGTAGGTCGTGGTTGATCGTAGCATATTTTGATTGATTCAACTAGTCGTAGTAGTTTATTTTATAAGCATTAGGTTGCGTAGGCTCCGGTTATCCGTAGCAGTTTGCGATAAGTACTTAGAAAAATTTTCTAATGTTTGTTTGCACGATTTTGCAAGTATTAAATTGCGTAGGCTCCAGATGGCCGTAGCATATTTTGATTGATTTGACTGGCCGTAGCCTATTTACATGATGGGAGGTCGTGGCCTCGTTAAATGAGAAAGAAATTTGCAAATAACATTTTTTCAACTGTGAGCCATTCCACATTCGTGGAAGGTTTTCGTTCTGGAGCGTGGCAAGTTTATAGGATCCATTGTCGCAAGCTTCTGTTACTTGATACGACCCTTCCCACTGGGTCATAGTTTTCCAATCTTCTCCAACTTGCTCGCCTCATTGTTTCGAAAAACGTAATCTCCAGGCAAAAATGTTTCTTTCTTGACCCTTTGGTCATAGTACTTCTTAATTTGCTTTTTGTATGATGCTTCCTGGATTGAGGCTATATCTCTTCTTTCTTCTAATAACTCCAAATTTTGACGGAGTTTTGTTTCATTTTCGCTTTCACTGTTGGACCTACGGATGGTTGGTACACATGCCTCCGCCGGAATCATGGCTTCAGAGCCATAAACTAGGCTGAATGGTGTTTCTCTGTTGCTTGTTTTCGGGGTTGTTCTTAGAGCCCATAACACTTGGTGAAGTTCATCTAGCCATCCATTCTGACATCTCCCAAGCCTTGCTTTAAGTCCATGAACGATTTGCTTATTTACTGCTTCCACTTGTCCGTTAGCCTGCGGGTGGGCTACAGATGTGAATCTTTGCTGGATTTCCAAATTGTTGCAAAATTGGGGAAAGATCCCTTGGCCGAATTGCTTTCCATTATCACTAACTATGATTTGTGGGATTCCGAATCTTGTTACCACCTGTTCCCAAATAAACTTCTCCATCTGTTTTCTTGAAATGGTAGCTAAAGGGTTGGCTTCGATCCATTTTGTAAAATAATCAACAGCTACGACCAAGAATTTCAAACACCCCGAAGCCTGCAGGAAGGGTCCGACAATGTCAATGCCCCATTTGCAGAAAGGCCATGTTGTTGTGACTGGAATGAGTTCGGTCTTCGGAGCCTTCGGAACCATGGCATGAATTTGGCACGAATCACATGTCTGAATTTCTTTCAAAGTATCGCTATGCATGGATGGCCAATAATATCCCATCTTGGTGATTTTGGCAACCACCATTCTTGGGCCAGCGTGGGCTCCGTAGCATCCTTGGTGTATTTCTTGGATGATTGCCTTTGCCTGGTTTGGGCCGACACATCTTAGTAATGGTCCCAAATAGGATTTTTTGTAAAGGCCTTCTTCTTGGAGGGTGTATTGTGGAGCCTTGATTCGAATCTTCCTTGCTTCTTCTCTATTTGCAGGCAATAATCCACTTGTTAAATATTCAATAATTGGCGACATCTAAGTTTGGCCTTCTTGTTCAACAGGTGCTACGATAATCTCTTCTTCAATGGAGCTTTTTTGTAAAGTTTCCACCAAGACTTCTTTAGTCAAGTGAGCGAAAGAGGTATAGGCTAGTTTGCTCAAAGCATCTGCAATTTTGCTTTGGCTCCGACTCACGTTTTGTATCCGGAAGCTCTTGAATTTCTGCCTCATTTGCCTCACTTTCTCTAAATACTTCTTCATCTCTGGCTCCTTCGCCTCGTATGTTCCGTCTACCTGGAAAGCCATTATTTGAGAGTTTACGCAGGCGTGGATGTGGTCTACTTTCATTTGTTTTTCAATTCGTAGGCCTGCCAGTAGTGCTTCATATTCTGCGGCATTATTTGATGCTTTGAAGTTGAAACACAAGGCATATGTGAACTCTTTTCCTTTTGGGCTTGTTAGAATGAGGCCTACGCCGGAACCATCTGCACTAGAGGCTCCGTCTGTGAAAAGTTTCCATGTTTCCTGGTGTTCCGCCCCTTCCAACTCTTCCTTCTTTTCAATACTTTCAGCTTTTCTTTTGTTTTTTGAATCTTCGGGGGAACCTCCGCAAGGAAGTCTGCTAGAATTTGCCCTTTGACTGAAATCCTTGGCTTGAACTCAATTTCATGCTCTCCTAATTCCACTGCCCATTTTGCCAACCTCCCAGAAACCTTTGGCCTGGTTAAGACTTTCTTGATTGGTTTATCTGTCAAGACCTGGATGGGGTGTGCTTGGAAGTATCTTCGTAGCCTTCTGGCTGCATGAATTAAAGCAAGAGTTAGTTTTTCGATTTCTGGGTACCTTGTTTCCGGAGGCTGCAAAACTCTGCTGACATAATAAATTGGTTGCTGGACTCCTTTTCTGTTTGTTATCAACACTACACTTATGGTTTCATCGAAAGCTGCTAGATACATCTAGAGGGTTTCCCCAAGTGTCGGAGCCGTCATTGTTGGCAACTGGCATTAGTAATCTTTTAATTCCGCGAAAGCTTTTTGTGCTTCTTCCATCCATTTGAAATTCTGTTTTTCTAAACAACCCTTGAGTGTATGAAAAAGGGGGAGGGATCTATCTGCTGAATTGGATAAAAAACGATGGAGGGCTGCTAGTTTGCCATTAAGGCTTTGGACCTCTTTATGAGCCTGCGGAGCCTTCATATTCTGAATGTCTTTGATTTTTTCTGGGTCTGGTTTGAATCCATTTTGTAATGATGTGCCCCAAGAACTGACCTTCTTCTACTCCAAAAGAACATTTTTATGGATTCAATTTCATATTGATGGTTCGGAGGGTCCTGAAGGTTTCTTCAATGTCTAGGAACATGTCTTCCTCATTTCTGCTTTTGATGACCATGTCATCTACGTAAGCCTCTAGATTTCTTCCAATCTGTCTACCAAAAACTTTATCCACCAACCTCTGATATGTTGCTCCAGCATTCTTTAAGCCAAAAGGCATTTTCTTGTAGCAATAGATTCCTTCAGACGTGTAGAAAGCTGTTTTGTCTTCATCGTCCGGATGCATTTGTATCTGGTAGTAGCCTTTACAAGCATCTAAGAAACAGTTCAGTCGGACCTACAAGTGATTCCACCTTCCAATTAATTTCCGGGAGGGGATAACAGTCTTTAGGACACGCTTTGTTGATATCTGTAAAGTCGACACACATTCTCCATCCTCCGTCGTGCTTTTTCACCATTACTGGGTTGGCTACCCAGCTTTGATATTTAACTTCTCTGAGGATGCCAGCCTTTACTAAGTCTTCCACCTGCTCCTTCGCAGCCTTACTTCGGTCTGGAGCTAGGCTCCGACGCTTTTATTTGATGGGTTCCAGATGTGGTCTTGTATTCAAACGGTGCTGGGTGTCGAAAACTTCACCATTTATCTTTAATTCTCTTGGGACGCCCGTCATGTCCGCAGGTGTCCATGCAAAAACATCTATGTTTTTTTCTAAGGTCTCTTTCAACTTTCTCTTGTATTCAGTTGGTAATTGCTTGCCAATCATGATGTGTTGATCTAGGTACTTGTCACTGATAAATAACTTTTCTGTTTGAACTTCAAGATTTTCATTTTTCTTCGAGCACTCCCCGGCTTCCGGAGCCAACACCTGGGAGCATTGAACCTCCGAACGGGGTTCTGTTTTGACAAAACCTACTCCTCTTGGAGTTGGGAATTTCACAATTATGGATTGGAGATGGTACCATACCTAGTTTTCTCATTGCTGGTCGGCCAAGTATGATGTTGTATGGTGACTCCGCCCGTACTATGACGAACATCAATGCTTCTGATCTTGTCCGCGGAGCCTCCCCGATAGTAACATTTAGTGTGACTTCCCCCAGCGAGTAAAAAGATTTCACTTGGATACCGGAAGCGGATGTGAAATAATGTACGAACATTGCTTTTTAAAGCTAAAGGCAACATTAAGAAAGAAAAGGAAAGATAACATAAGTCCTTTGGTAGGCTTCTCAAACGAAAGAACATGGTGGTTTCCGACAATGGCTCCAATTATGATTGGTGCCTCCGATGCATCTACATCTTCCACTGGTGGAAAGCAAATGGCTACCTTTTTCCAAGTTTCATTTCTGGTCGTTGGTCTTTTGGACGACGGATTCTCCGGCAAGACGGCCGCAATTATTTCCTCCAATGGCTCCGCTTTAGCCTCCGGAGCCTCGATCATTGGATTTTTGCCATTGTTTTGCCTTGGTCCTGGCTCTTTAATGCATTTGTGTTTGAAAACTTTACATTCATTTGTTTCATGGCCATAACGATTATTCACAAAACTTGGACATGTCTTTATTTCAGATGCTACCCCTTACCGGAGCCTTTTCTGCTGCTAAGATGTCACAAGTGTTTTTTGGTGGAAGCTGGGAGGTAGAGTGGCTTCCGGAAGCTCCTCCTTGTGACCTATTGAATGGGACTGTTCGGAACCTTTCATGTCGAAAGTTTCGATTTCTTCTATTTCTGTCAAGGTCTTTTCCGTAGCCTGGACCTGTGACTCCGCCCGCTGTCTCTTTGCCCACCAAGAAAGTATAACTTTTGTCCATTAACACTGTATATTCTTGTGGTAAGTCTGTGGAGAGAAATTCCACCAGAGGCTGAAACCGTAGCCCATGGACAAAACCTAATATCTTCTGGTTTCACTGAGGCCCTTCATCAACGCCGTTTCATCTGTGTAACGGGTTATGAACTGCTAGATGCTTTCATTATCTTTTCTTTTAATATTATGGGCCTCCAGGTGCATTTTCTTGTATTTTCTTTGTTGACTGAAATGCGAGCGAAACTTTGCCTTTAGATCTTCGAAATTTGCTATGCTTCCTTCAGGCTGTGCGTCCAACCAAAGCCGCGCCAAGTCTTTCAATGTAAGAGCAAACATATGACAAGCTATCGGGACGTTCCACCTCTGCATCCGGATCATACCATTGAAGTGCTTCAAGTGGTTGTCCGGATCCACCTTCCCATCGTACATTTCTATCCCTTTTGGTAAGCCTCCTTCCGACAGTAGAAAGTCTTCGATCCATTGCGCAAAAGGTCCCGGCTCTGTATGAACTATCATGTCTTCTTCACTTAGAAACCACTCTGAAGGGTGCGGAGCATACCTTGTACTATTAGAAGTATAAGATTGATAATAGTTTGTATTTTGATGGGGAGTATTTTGCTTTTGTCTTCTACCAGGCTGCGGAGTGGAATAATGCATGTGTATGTTCCGCGATCCCCTGGTAGGCTGTGGAGTGAAAACTTGTTGGGAGTTTGTATTTGGGTACTGATTGTATGTTTGGCCCGTTGTACGAACATATTCTTCTGCCAACGGCGGAAGGTTCGGATTCCTTCGATATTCTTCATTTTGATAGTTAAAGCTTCTTCGTGGGGCTTCGTCGAAATGAACTCTTGCCCTTGGTCTGCTTCCGGAGGCTCTGTGGACAGGTGATTTTGCCTCAAAATCTTCTTCCGTCGCCTCCGTTTCATCTTAGTATGTGAGTCTTGTTTGTACACTCTGCATATCAACCTGTCTGAGATATTCTCTTAGATGTGGGGTGAGCTCCTCTAACTGCCTAGCCGTCGGAGGAGCGTTTGGTGTTGTTCTTGAGGTTTCGAAACCCGAAGGTGACCGTAGGTCACCCTCTTCTGCCATTTTCGTACAAGATTAAAGTTTTTAGAGTACGGATGGCGCCACTTGTTTGAGGGTAAAGTTACACTTAAATTAAGGAGGATTTAATCTTGTATGAGAAAACAATAATAAGTGACTAATAGGGTAGAAATGGATGATTTTGTACTTGTTGGCGGTTCCCTAATGGTGTGAGGAGATCATTAGCCTCACGCCACCAAGTGTAAAATATAAGGGTGTTTGTTTGTATGTGTAAGAAATGCATTGGCCTTTTAGTGGATCTTTCAAGGAGTATTTATAGACCCCTTGAGAAAGATCTAGACGGCTGGAGGCTAATGGTAACGTTAGACGTTTAGCCGTTAGCTTTGGACAGCTGTGTCACAATCTTTGGCTCAAAGGTACAAGTGTGAGTCGTACGTACCGAGGCACGTTCTACCTTGTACTATTTGTCTGTGAGCTGATCGTAGCCTCCGTAGCTAGGTAGCGGAGACTTGAGCTTAGATTATTGTAACTTAGGCTCCGGACCTCACCTTAGTGAAGGTTTAGTCCTTAAGTAATATACGTAATCCATAGGGTTCGTAGGATTAAGGATGGTACATCATCAAAAGCATTGGTGGGATTGAAGAAAAAAATTTAAAGAACTAAGAAACAAATCTATTGAGATGAAGCTTGGAATGATAGTATTATCAGAAATGACGGCTGTTATTTGCAGAGCTTCAATTTCATGTAAATTTAAAGTTTCAATTTAGTCTTTCAATTTTTACAAGTATTACATTTACCGATCAACTTAATGTTTCTTATATTAGAATTAAAATGGTTCTTAAACTTCATATATCTTTTTTTTAGAAAGTATTTAGTGCATACTTTCGATAACAACATTTATATTTTACATTTTATCATATAATAATAAATTAAAATTTCTTTTATCAATGTATCAAGCAAAGTTGTATAAATTAACTATTTATTTGTAGATTATATAGATTATTTTAAAAATTTAGCGATATAAGGAAAAAAATAAATAAATTGTGCCCCCGACCTTATAAATGCCTGGATCCGCCGCTGGTTTGTACATTGTATCGTGAACCATCCATTGTCGGAAGTTTTCACATTAATCATCCTTACAATAGTAAAGCAAAAAAGAAAAATATGCCCTTTTAAATTTATTTTACTTCATTTAAATTTAATTATCATTTTAATCTTTTAATTAAGATTTAGTTATGCAAAAAAATTATCACCATCATGTCTCCTTTCATCTTTTTACACATTATTTTTTATTACCTTTTTTAACTCCATTCATTACTGCCTATAACAAAATTCGTCCTTATTTATTCTTCAACTATATAACATATGATGATATGCATACTTAAAACTAAATTAGCATGAAGCCCAATCTAATACTCCAAAAATAAAAGTTAAGTTAGAAGATAGGTCAAAAGAAAAATTAACATATATATAACAATTAATATTAATATAGGATGAAGATTTTTTCTAGTTATAACAACTTCATTCTAAACATTAAGATTTCTAGTTATAACAACTTCATTCTAAACATTAAGATTATAATTAAAGGTTAAATTTTAAATCCTGACCATTGATTTTATTAGTATCATTTCATCTTTTATTATATTAATTAGTATATTAAGAGATAATGTCATTGAGGTTAAAGTCAAGGTTTAAAAAATAATTATTAGTTAAATAATTATAAATTTCAAAATTTAATAGAATATATAAATGTTAATTTAAATGTTCTTAAGTTATTGGAAACCTGATGAATCCAAAATAGATTAAAAAACAAGATGATGATTTGGAGAACTTATGAGAAATAAATTAAAATCAGAATGTTTGTGATTAAGAATTTAAAATGATAAAGAAAATTGATTGATATGTTATTGTGATGATTTAACTAGATTATTTTCTCGCGTATTACGCGGGATAAACATACTAAGCTTTTACAATAACATAATTAGCAGTTATAGAAAAAATATGTTGAAATTTATTTGATATTATTATTCACTAAAAGTTCTATATCGACCTTTATATAATGCTTAGTAGGATATGTATGTTATATCTTTATATGATGATAATGTAAACTAAACTACATATATGTAGTTATGCTGACAAGATATTATTATTGGAAAATGGTTTTTGTTAAAGATGTTTTATAACTTAATTTTGCTATAACATTTTATAACTAGGGAGGTTCATGCCGCCCGATGGGCGGCATCGGTTTGTTCCAAGGTTTGGTAATCGGTAATCGGGTAGCTATTCTTCAAGCGTACAAAATTTACTTCAGAAAAGGGGATGATTTCTAAAACTGTGGCATTGCATGTGAATGTCTTCCCTTGTGATTTTTATAGACTTGGAGCTAGATGATGTGAAGATATTTGTTGTCATAAACTGAGAAACTCGGAGGGCTTTTTTGCTGCTGCTGCTTGAACTTTGACTTTCTTTGGTTTACCAACCTGTATATTATTTAAGTTACATTTCTGTATAGTTCATCACTTATAGGAAGTACACACAAAGTTCAGTGACTCGACAAATTGGATTAGTTTGATGTAAAATGCTAAAGGGAATATCAAATATGATGAAAGTGTGCAGTTGTAGAACGTTTCTTCATACTGCTTTATGCAGCTATAATAAAAAAGTCGTCCACTTAATGGTTTGGCACACTAAATAATGACTGAGGATGCATGACTCATATATATAATGATAAATCATTAAAATCATTGACTTGTTGCATATATAAATCATATTAGAAATCATAAGTACAAAGTAAGCTGTTTGGTACGCATCAAGTAACATCCTATGCAAGTTAAAGGAAAGTTTCATTAATTGTGTTACAATTCCTATGATACTGGTAAAAGGGTGGTGATGACTACTCACTGCAATATCATTTCATTCTTCATATCAACATAATCCTTAACTTTTTTTTTTGAAAAGAACATAATCATTAACTAAAAAAGGAAACTCCTTAGATGGAACAAATGGGTTGAAGTAGACCGAAGGTTAACTTTGATGTGGAAATTATTTATCACTGGACAGAAACTGAGTTTGCTTGTTAAGTGCTGACTATGGCTACTTGTATAAATTACCTGAGATTATTGAGGATGCTGCAGTGCTCCACGTATTCTCATTTGGTAACATTTCCCCGATTCTATTATTGGATCCAAAAATCGCTAATCTTTAAACCTTGTACTATTGCTTGTATTCCAACACCCTAAAAAGTATTCATAGACGACGTTACATACAAACTAAAACGTAACAATGAGAGATGTATTACCATTATAAAATGTGGTGTTAGAGTTCTTCATTTTTGAAAGAAACTTTACAAATTTGGATTATTTTTACATTTAAACTTGTCAACGGAAGCTATGTGTGGAATTGTAAAGTCTATTTCTCTGCTCTTATGAAGTATTCTGTAACACAAAATCAAATGTTAAGATTTACACAACCATTAGTTTAGAACTTTTTGTCTTTGCCTTCCTGGTATACATTATTAATAACTGTTTATTTCAACTTTAAGTAGATATGGCACTATTAGTTTAAAGTGTATTCATGACTCCATAATACAAATCAAATCTCTAAAAGTGCAGATCGTATGCTCATATCATATAGACCAATTGGGACCTAGAAAATCACTTTTTGACTTATACTGAAGCAACACTGGCTAGGTCCTTTTTTGCAACTCCCTAAATGGCCTTTATTCAAATTGATACATCAAATGGCTTATACTACGATTCATAAATTCCAGAAGTGCAAATTTGGTCTGTCTAACATTTCAATCATATTAAGCATACATATTGAATAGTTGACTCTCTTAGGAGTCAAATGTTTACTGGTAAGTGGTAAAACACATTAGACACTTATAAACAAAAACTATCACTGAGATACAAGTCATTTTATCACAGAACTTGGTAAATATTTACCAGGACTGTAACCAAAGAAAGAGCGTGCCTTATTCACTATTTGCGACTATCACATATGGAGTAATATAAATAAAAAACTTTATAGCTAACAAATTGATGTACACATTAACAAATGGTGATTGCTACTGGTTGCTCTACTTTTCTATTGCCTCCGAAACTAATATGGCATGTGCAATCTTGTTCCAAAGAGTTACATAGACTTACTCATCAGCGTCATTGCTAAATACTTGGCACTGTAGTATCTATTAATAATCTAATGTTTTACGTTATTACCTATCTTCATGTCTATTGTCTAAATTTTGTGTTATGTCTGAACTTGCTATTGAGCAGCTGTTGTCCACAATTATAATTTAAAAAAATTCAATCATTGCAAATCAGTTACCATTAGGTTTTATCATAAATTTTGGCAACATCAATTTAGATGAACAATTTTTAAAAATATCAAAAGCAGTGATTACCTCTTGAGGAATGACATGAGAGAAAAAGATAGCTGGTCATTAACCTTGGATATAATTGGCTGATAATCCGAAAACACAATCAATTAATATGAGAATATTTCAAAAACAACAAAATCAATAAGTAACCTATAACCTATATCTATAAATTAAAACATAAAAAAACCCCTTCTATTTTCGATTGAATCGGTAGCCTTGTTGAAGATCAAAATCAGTTTGAAAACGAAATTTAATACAGGTGAGAATTAAATTTTTTATGCGTTTGTAATTGAAAGAAAATTTGATTTGGTTAGGGTTAGTTTTGCTTTTGGTTATTTGGACCAGGCCGAAAAAATATCCCATTCATGGGATTTGAACCAGTGACCAAAGATAAAAAAAAAAAAAAAAAAAAAAAAGGCAAGGTAATGACCACCGCTTCTATTTGCAACACTATTTTCAATTTACTATACGTAATATATATAGCGAATCGTTGTTTTTTTACTTTTTACGTAATATATGAAAAATGTAAAGTAAATATATATTTTATTTTTATTTTTATTTTTAGAAAAGTTACTTTATTGACAACGGTCGACCACCACCAAATCGGTGGAGTACTCAATTAGCTAACTATATAACAACATAATTACAGTATATCGAATATATAATATGTTTCCTTTATATCGAGCAATTTTCCCATATAAATTTTACTTATACGCCGCTCAAATATATAATATGTTTCCTTTATATCGATTCTGAAAAAATTAAAAAATATTACTTAAAATATAAAAATGTCATTGTTTTACAAATTCATAATAACATGGATTGAAACTAAAATGAGTATCACCTTATATATCTTTAATCAACTTTTTTTTTGTCAACTTGATACTTTAAAATAGAGACGATATAGAGTATACATTTGAATTGTATTTTTTTAAGATTTTAAATTTTTTTTTAAAAAATAGAGACACTTTTACAATTTGACAACATTGATGTAATTTTCAATCGAAATTAGTAAAATGTTACAAAAATAAAACTTTTATGGCTTATAAGAAAATTTTAATAAACAGATTTCCTGAAAATTTAGAAAAAAAAAAAAAACCTTGATAAATGGGTGACCTCCTATAGCATTTTTTCCTTATAGTTGATTAAATTTAATAAAACTCAAATAAACTCCTTGACATACGTTTTTTATTACCAGACCCCTTGATTAGTTTTTCACAAAACTTAATGAAAGTTTAAATTTATTGTTTTAGTTATTTATCTTTTTAATTATAAGGTATGTAATTTAATGAAAGGAAATATAAATGTCATTTAATAGAAATTTATAAAAGGAAAATGATGTCAACAAAACAATCCAAGGGCTCTAATTTATTCTTTCTTTTCATCTAAGGTGGGATGATTTTTTTATAAAAGAATTTAGGAGGCTTTTTTATAGTTATTGGGAGATTGTGAAAGGGGATAAATAAAATGGTGTAAATAAGTTAATATTATTATTATTTAGTTTACTTATAGTTATTATTAGTTATTATTATTATTAATAGTTTGTACTAATCTAAAATTAGAAAGTGATGTAATCAAAACAATCTAGTGGTCTTAATAAAAAGTGGTTTTTCATTTAAGACTGAGGACTTTTTTAAAAATTAATTTAGGAAGCTCTTTTATAATGTATTGTTTAGTTTATTTAAAAGTGAAAAGGAAAGGAGGGGAGAGGGGAAATATATAAGATGCATTCTTAATTATTATTTTAAATGTGGAGAGGGGAGGAGTGGAAAGGATTAGAAGGGGAAATTTTGTTTTTTGTCTCAAAAGTTTTCTTCTCATTTTTGAGGTGATTAAGAAGGAAAATAGCTTTATTAAATTATGTTTCTTTCTCCTCTTGGAAGAACTCTTCTATAGTTCATCCACACTTAGTTATTTTTTTTGAGTCGCCGGGTGTGATTCCATTAGAGGCATGACATTTGTGGTGCTTGCTTCCAAGAGATTCGGAGGGATAATTTTAGTTGTTTACTATAACAACTAAAAGGTATGTAATCTTATTTATTTATTTTCTTTAGTAAGTTTAGATTATTTACTAGAATATTAGGGTTCTTATTTTATATTCATAAATATAGGTTCGATAGTGAAAACATAGATCCTGTTTTAGGTTGCATGCTCCCTTAAAAGTTCAAATTAGTTTGTAATGCCTAAAACTCATCATTTATATGATATGTCTTTCTAACAATTTTCACCGCTAACTTGTATATCTGGTTTTATTTAATAACTTTTGCAAAACTAGTTTGAAACCAAAAAAAAAGAAACATTGTTATGAACATGAACAAGGGTAGATGTACACATGTCATGTCATGTCATGTGTAATTGTGTACCAATTACGCAAAATCTTGTTTTTTTCATGGTCTTATACTCGTAACGTTTGTCTTACAATATCAATTTTGCGTACATTTCCCCTTGATTGACAAAAACCCGACAGTAACCATACCATAAGACATGAAATGCATAAGGCCGGTGCCAACGCTCGGCGTAAAAGCTCGATGTGGCACCTTTGTGCTCTTCCTGGGTTGGCAGCGTGCTCGGCGTGAGCTCTTCCTAGACCAACTCTTCCCCCCACCGCCGAGTGAGGAAGAGTGATTGTGGGGTTGGATTTGACTTTTGGCTTCTTTTTTTTTTTTTAAATATTTCTTAACAGCTATAAGAAAAACCCACCTTATTTAAACTACCATTATCAAACTAAACAAACACATTCTATTATTAAACAAACACATTACATTACTTAAAAGACAACACATAATTAGAAAGACAAGATAAGATAAAAACACGACACCGTTAGCTACGATTACTCTTCATCATCTTTTATTGACATTTAGCCTATGCCACGGTAAGCGCTTTCGTCGAGCCACCACTTGTCGTATTGCGGGCATTTGACTTCCCACGTAGTTTTGTCTTCCTCGCAATTGTCGTGGTACGATTTGGCCCAAGTGCATTGGTCACCCAACGTGTGACCCGCCTTAAAAACATCATCGACCACCCTCTTTACCTTCTTGATCTCATCCTGCAGAAACAATGAATATGTCTTTTCGTGCTTCGAGACCTTGTAGTCTGGTGCTTGTATTGCCTCAACCTCTTGATCGCATTGTCGCCTTTTCTCCCGTAGGTAACCCATAAACCCAGAGAGATCAATTTGATGGAAGGTGTCCTCTTTGATATCAGCTATGATTCGTGTTTTCATCTCATCTTCGGTTAGACGAGGTCGGGGAACATTCTTTTTTGATGATGATGACGCCATTTGGTTAGAAAGAGTGAATGGATTTGTAAGAGAATGAAAATTGGAATGGTGATGAAACTGAATTGTGTTGAAACTGAATTGTGCTCTAGGTTGGTATTTATAGAGTGACATCCAACCTAGCCGTTCAGAGACTGAATGTGTAAATGTTTTTGAATTTGTAGCCGTTTGAGGGATTGAAAGTGTAAATAATTTGAATTCGAACGTTGGAGGGACTAATTGTGTAACTTTTTTGAATTTTGAACGTTGGAGGAACGTCTTTGTAGTCTACCCATAAATACTCACTCTTTATCAAAGATTTGAGATCAAAACACAAACTTTTATACATCTGAAATGGCTTCTTCGTCAAATGTCCCAAACCAAAGACCACCAATGTTTGTCGATCAAGTGGAGGACAGTATCATGGTTGATATCCTTAACCACCAATTGTTTAAAGAGGAACTTGTTGCAGTTATGCGAAAACTAAGTGTGAAGATGCAATGGTGTCGAGAACAAATCCGTTATATGCAAACCGGGTATTACACTGAACTTGAGTGTCAATACTTACTTATTTGCAGGGAAAGATAGACAAGATCCAAGTTGCTCTGGAACAACTTGTGCAGTTACCACCTCAGAGCATTTGATCATAACTGACAAAGTAGTTTATGAGATGCAGAATGATGAGCTTCCATTTTCTGATTAAAAAAACCCTATCGAAAAGCCTCATTTCTATGTCTTAAATGAGTTAATATTCCGTAACTATCAGTACTTAATGAATTGTATGTTTACGCAGGTTCACGGGAGATGCGAGTGAGAGTAAATGGCATCAAGTTACTCAAGATGAAGGCCTATGAAGTTACAAGACACAATGATGTGATTCGGGAGCCAAACGAAGAAGTACGAGAAGCAGCAGCTGCTGCCAACGCCGATGGCCCAGTCCCAGCGCCGCTGGGCGGCCCAGATCAGCAACCGACTTTGAACACTATTTAAGTCAAAGTAACCCTTAAAACCCTAAGAGAGAGTCGATTCAGCAGCCCTAGCCGCTCATATTCAACTCTAGGTCAACTTTGCAGATTCCAAGGAGGTTTTGGAACTTCAAACACCTTCCGATCTTCATCCTCAACCTAGATTTACTCCTTTACTTTACTTTAAGTTGGTAAACAATGTCTTTCATCTTTTCAGACATTGTTATTCCTTTAATAATGTCAGGCTAGTAGGCTGAATACTTGTTTGGATCAATGTGATCATGTAGACGTTTTTTATTTTACTTTATTTGTTAGATTTGTTGGAGTGTGCTTTACTGTTTATTGTAGATCCATGTTTTAATAGTTCTTCATATTAATATTGGTTCTATATATGCATGTATTGATTTAATTCTAATGATCGGTCTATAATCATATACTATGATTAATACATAAGGATGGAAAACGCTAGTCAGTTTATAACTATTTGTAAAAGGTGATTCACTTGTAACCGAGGGATCCAGAACCGTAGTAATTAGGATGCATAGAACATGATGCTTAACAATGTCAGACACGGTCCTTTGACTTGGAAACGAGCACTGTGGTCACCGGAGATAATTATTATCTGGTCATGGCTTAAGAGTCGGGTAACTTAAAGATGAACTAGTAGCACAAACTTTAGGTCATTAATGCTTAAACAATGAATCTAACGAGAATTTGTTTATAGAGTAGTGTGAGTCTAGCAACAATACTAGTTATTTAGACAAAGTGAATCTAACGAGAATCTGAGCCGTAATTTAGTTTCCAACAGTCTACCAAGTAGGTAGAATGATATTTGGCCGTACCATGAAATCTGAGATGTCAAACAAGTATTTAACTTAATTACTGTTATTTGCTATTTCAAACTATTTTCAGACTAAGCCTCTCGTTGAATAAGCAGTTGCGGCTTCTATTTACTTTTCAGTATTTTTAATTAGTTTAATAGGAAATCTTGACAACCCCACAACCGCTAGAATTACACATATTACTAGATCAGGTAAAGCAACGCGTCCCTGCGAACGATCATGTAACTTATCACTTAACTATACTACATCTGATTGGGTTCTCTGCCCGTGAGTATGTGTTTTGAGATAATTACTTGTACAACATTTTTATAAATTTAAAAGCTAAAACAAATACCCCGTCAAAGTAGGCAATACAATACATAGAACACACTTAATTAAAATACTAGAACCCACTTAATTAAAATACGAAAACAGACTTAATTAAAAGTAACCGTCATAAGCTCCCTGAAGCACTGCTCGTAGCGGAAGCCCCTCCCATAATTCTCGTGGTACTCCTGATGCGTCGTCGCATACAGCAACTCATCAGATAAGGTCATCCTCTGTGCATTCAGCCTCGTATAGATTGCCTCAAACTGCTTACATTCATTGCGAATTTTGTTGAAGTGACCTAGTAGTTGAGATTTGATCCGTACACCTTCAGTCGTGTTCATGTTGAAGCTTTCAGGTATGTCGGTCCAAGTTTTTTGGCTTGGGTTAACCATTTCACATCCTTATATCCAACACCTAGATAACAAAAAAATCTTCAGATTCAGACCACCTTCGTGTCTACATATCGAAATTGAATGGTTTGAAGAAGATAAAAATGAGTTGAAAGAAGTTGTTGTGATTTGAAATGTCTGTGTTAAGTTGAGTTTAAATAGGGGTATAAAAAAAACAAAACAAAAATACCTACTAGCCACTATTTTCAAAATTTGGAAAAAAAATTTTTTAATTGAGCAACGGTCATCAGTAAAACGGGCCCCACAAACCGAATATAATAATGAAAGCTTAGGGTTTCTTTGGTAATTATATTATTTTGTTAAATATAAAATAAGAATAAATAAAAGTTGAGGAAGAGGTAGGGTCGGTAGTGAGTGAGGAAAAGGTGATTTAAGCGAGAGAAAGCTAATGCGGCAGTAAGAAAGGGCAGGAAGAGCTGAGGGTTGGCAGAGGCCTATAGTAGTTCTAAAGATGATACCCTTTGAGCTGTGATGACACTTGCATTTATGTTATAATTTATGGTTTTTTACTGAAATGGTATCTGACGTTTTTTATATATTACTGGTTTCCTGAAGTTTTATTTCCACTCGGATCATACCCAACGTTTTAAAAACCCCACTCGCACCATACCTGGACCAAACAGACATTTAAAGGCTGTCAAAACCCCCCGCGTGCGAGTCACGTAAGGGGTATTCTTGTAATTTCGCACGTATATTCATCAGATCCACTCCTCTTATACCCAATTTATCGATTAATTCCTCATTTCATACCTAAACTACTTTCTAACCTAAACCCAAATCCCCAATTACGATTCCAACCACAAAAATGGGTTGGAAAATCCGATCGAAGGAAGATGAAGATTATGATCTTGACACTATATACGGTAAGAACCCTAATTAATACAGGTGATTTGTTAAGCATATATTCAGAATTTTTAATATGTATTTTGATGAATATATTAAGTAATTTTAATTTATCGAAATTTAATCTATTTTGTTGAATAATATAGTAATTTATTAATTGTTTTTTGTTTGGTTCTAATATAGATGAGAACCCTGGCATATTCTCTATCAAGGTTCACCATAGGGGTCTGTTCAAAAATGATGGTGATAGGAGGTCGTATTATCAAGGTAAAACTACATATGTAGATTATGTTGATAGGGATTGCTTCTCAGTAATTGAAATGAACACAATCTTAAAAGAGATGGGGTATGCTTTGAATACTATTAAATCTTTTCAATATCAAACACCTCATTGTGATTTGGGTTTAGGACTGGTTTCTCTACAATGTGATCTTGATATAAACTGTATGACTAAGCTTCTGCATCGTGAATGTAAAGTAGTTAACATATATGTTACACATGAGCCTAGTAAAATTAACCAGCCTAAAAGGACCAAAAACAATACTAGGAGATATACTGTAGAACCTGGTGAAGGTAAGTTGAAGGCTTCTATTGTGGACAGTGAATCTGAGAGAGAGTCTGGTGAGGTTGATGAGGATGTTATAGTTGAAAATGATAATGTTGTTACGGATGTAGAAGTACGAAGGACTGCTTTTCTTCCACACCAACAGATAACCATTTGAGTTAATTTGGGAATTAGGGTGTGAATTAGTTTGGGAATTAGGGTGAAAAAAACCCAAACTATTTGGGGAGAAAGAAAAAGCCGCACACAATTTTTGGGGGAAGATTTTAGTTATGTGGGGTATAAAAGAGGAGTGGATCTGATGAATATACATGCAAAATTACAAGAATACCCCTCACATGGGTTTTGACGGCCTTTACACGTCCGTTTGGTCCAGGTATGATGCGAGTGGGGTTTTTAAAACGTTTGGTATTGTCCGAGTGGAAATAAAATGTTAGGTATGAAACCAGTAATATATAGCAAACATCAGGTACCATTTCTATAAAAAAAAACCCTATAATTTACTTTCCAACTACACAAGGCCCAGTAAACATACAATAAGGGATGGAAATTTAGTTTTCTGGAATTGGGCAGAGTGAAGCAACTACATAAAACATGTTTTGACCAAATGAGAAAGTCAACAACTACCTAACAATCTGCTCAAATCTACTTTAATAATTGATAAATGTATAGAAATTGGAATGAGCGAAAGAAGCCAAATGAAAAGAGTTCCTTACAAGAAACATTCGCGTATAAAAAAAAGACCTGTAACCCTCTAAAAAAGGTGCCAAAATACCATCATCTAACATCACATTCACTCAGCTTTCATCTATGCACCTGCAAAAACGGGACCCTATAATTGTCAAAATGCACTAGATTTCTGGTAACTTGCATTTGATCCTCTGTGAATAAAGATCCTGGAAAAAGGTAGAAGGCAGTGAAAGCTTCTAGTCAGTTCTTGTTTTGTCGTCTATACTTGACCTACTAAGTACAAATACACCAGCTACAATGAGCAGAGCGCCTGCAAACCACTGTGATAAGCTTCATATCAGATATGCGACTAATGTAACAGATATTAATGCATAAATGAGCATTCGTAATTGTTGTTTGATGCAAAGAATTGTATCTTTGAGCTTGGCTTTGATATAGAGATGGGAAAATAGGTAGGTCAGGTGGGTAGGGTAAAGAGTCAAAATGGGATAATTATGATACAGGTTGAAACAAGATGGGCCAGTTAGTTAACACAACACACGGTTTGTCCAACATTTATCAAATTATTTACAAATACAACTACAGGAATTAAAATGTGATTAGAAAGATTTAGTAACACAACTATAATATGACTTTTTATATAAACTGAATCATTTGGTAGTATGCACTGATAATACATTTGCAGCAACTTTCAAGTTTTAATCCATTTTACACGTTCCCTATTTACCTACGAGCCTCTTTGAACTGTTACAACATATCCTAGGCAACTAAATTATATCAAAATTAATCTAAGGTGCTACCTTCAATTCTATGTGTGTAGTTCAAATCAGCTGTTTTACGACAGATCCACTCACGAATACCAATAACCCATTATAAATCAGGCATCTCTATATGGTTCCAGCAATGCATACACTAAGCAGTTCAGGTAGGTAGGGACGTGGGGAGTAATACCAGGGAAATTTTCAACAAGTCGAAGCAAGATGGATCAGTTAGGTGATGCAAAGCCCTTTTTATCGAACAAATAAATATATTTACAGATAGTATGTGTTAAGTACTAAATATATTTGCAAAATATATATTATTAAAATAATAAAATGATCTTTTGAGGAAAGTGAATTAATAGGTTACATTTTGTGCAACTTTCAAACCATTTGACCTACTGTACTTCCTTTAAACCTAAACTTTTTCCCCATTTGATCCGTTACAACATATCTGAATCAACTAGGAAACCTAAACAAGTCTCAGTGGCCACCTCTACTGTGTGTGTACTATGTAGTTCCAAATTTCAGAAGACTCATGTTGTGACGGATAACAGATCCACTCACAAATGCCAGTTTACCATTCTAAATCAGAGTATCATACATCATTATATGCTTCCAGCAATGTGTATGCTAAGCATAGTATATAACTAGTTGTTGGAAGACCTAGACAATCAACCTGCTGAATTCGACCTTTTATCAGGGTAGCATAGTATGGTTAGAGGCACAAGTAGAAGAGCAACTAGAAGAGTTGGCCCTATTACATGCAAAATAAGATGTGAATCAATAAAATATAGAGATGTCATATTTGATAGCTAGAATAAGCTAATGGTTATTTATGTACGGCTAGTTATGAATGCTGTCCTACAATTATCCATGCAAGCAGCGGCAAAGTAGGCGGGTCATGCAGGTTGGGTGAAGACCAAACAAGTTTAGGACGAAATGGGTTGGTTCAAGTGATCCAAAACAATAGTCTGTTGATTAGTGAGTCAGATATTATTAAAAAGGTTTTATTATCGTAAGAATCATCTAACTTTTGAACAAAATGATTCAGGGGTTAATGCATAAAAAGTACACTAGGTGGGACTTTCGATCCGCATGACACGTAAGTTTTTAGAGAAGACACATAACCCCGCATTGTACCATCCGTATATATTATGGCGAAGACTGCCACCTCTACTCCATGCCTTTGAAACTTCATTCAGGAATGTGAAGTTTAAGGCGAACCTTCAACTACACAAACTCCAACTTATAACTTTTAAAAATCCATCTACGCTCCCATGAAAAGATTAAAACCAATAGAATCTAACTATAGTTACTCATAAGGTTGATCCACTCGAGTTGTGAACAACAAAGAAGCTTTGGTTGCTTATCGTAGAGGCCGTAAGCACATAGCCGCGCAACTATTCAGTAGAACACTCTCAGATGAAAAGAAAATGCACATATTCAGCTGCACTTGAAATATATGAATCTAGCAAAACAATACCATCGTGTGTTTGTGAGGAAAACAAGTTGGTTTGTGATGACAACAATGACAAGCTTTGTGGTCCGTTATGGTAATCTTAATCTTAATATTAATAAAACACAATTGTCCTAAAAGCCAATCGACCAATGGGAAACCTCAATTTACAAAAAATTGACTTTGCCTACATAATAAACCAAAAAAGATGTTTTATTACATATAAAACATATAGAATTTTTAAGCACGATTTTCACCTAAAAATATAAGTATATAACATTATCACATATACTATAAAACATATAAAAATGTTTTAACATTATAAATAATGTTCTTTCGTGTGTATACACGGGACTTAAATCTAGTTCTACACTATGATGCCCCGTGTTAATAGTTATAGTTTCTTAGATATTAGATTGGTTAATCTGATGACTTGATCACCTAATGACTCATTTCTTATGTAAAACTGCGAGACTAGTCCAGATCAAAAAGAAAAAAGAAGCACCATAGTAGCTCATTTTCTGATGTGGCGATTTGTAACATCATCCTTATAACCGACATGTCCACAACATTACCAAACCAGCTGGTTTCAAGAGAGAGTATCATAACAGGCTCGGGACATCATTGGGTATAATTAATAAAACGGATGACCAACCTAAACAATCAACTTCGGACTTCCAATCTTTATAGATTAAGAAAAGCGGTCAAGCGCAAGGGGCATCTTATCGAGAGAATGATGTGTTTTTTATATGACAGGGTAAGCATCTTGTTCTTATTGTAACAGCAAGACAGAGACTATAGTTCAAACCTGAAACCAAAGTCGCTATCATGTTCGTCTAAAGCATATACGGAGCAAAAGTTTCACAATTAAAATTGACTCATAAAGTGCCATAACCTTTGAGTTAGGTATGAACGAACATGTTTGGATTCAATACAAACAGGGTTAACATGATGCCCAGCATAAGATATTAGCAACATCATTTGAAGAGCAAAACTAATGTGTGTTTAAGAAAGAGAAATATAAGTAGATAAAATTTGCACAACATGATACATGATTACATTACATTTACCTTGAGTGGCAATGGTTCCTCGAAGAGGAAAAATCCAGCTAAACCGGAAGAAAGAAAGTTGGTTGCGAAGTTGGTCACTGTAGCTTGCAAAGATGAGAGCACTTTTAGGCTATTCACGTAGCATCCCCACATCACTACATTGAATATAACAACCATCCCATACCTTACAAGCTGTTCAAAGAAGAAGAAAAAATATCAATCAGCAGCTACTAAGATTGTCCTACTTTGGGCCAAACATACCGAAAAGTACGAACTCCAGCTACTTTGGGCCAAACATACCGAAAAGTAATCCGACCGAGTTTATTGTTTTTGGCAATAAGTCTGTCTTTCGGTCTATGTTTCCATTAGAAGTAAATATATGATTTTGCTAATGGCCACTGCTACTAAGATTGTCCTAAAAATTAAGGGAAATTGATGATCTCATAATTATATGCATATAGATCCAAGAATATATACTGTAGATAAGAAGTGATAAAATTAAATTAGTGAAATAAAGTTTTGTGGGGTTGGATCAAAGTATTATCATCGGTGAGTATAGAAAAAATAATTGATAAAATAAAAAAATTACATGTGGGGTGATGAATTTGGCAGAAATAGCGGCAAATGCGGCATTAAGTCCAGCTGAAATCGCCCATCCATATCCATACCCTTTTTTCTTTCTGTTTATACTTGCAGCAGCCATAGCCATTACTATTGAAGGTGAAGCCCCTTTTGAGTTTTGTCACCATATAATGTAGAAGAAAAATATTACTGTAGAAGATACACCCTTTACAGTAGGTTTTTTAAAAATCAAACTCGTTTTTACACGATAAAGTTTTGAACCCAATCAAATATTCAAATCAAACTTTAAAAAAACAACTGTAAATATGTAACAATAACAATAAAAGAAAATGTTAAAAAATAATAAAATATATAAAAATATAAACAATAACTATATTAATGCTCTAAATTTTATATAACTGTAAGACGTAAAGATGATGAAAGTTGTTATATATTAAAAAAATGATGGATGAAAATAACCGAAAATTAAATGTTCAAAAGTAAAACCATAACAATGTGAAAATTGATTGATGAAAAATGAGAACCCAGAATTTTAATGTTATGAAAATGAAAATAAAATTTTTTTGATGTAGGGTAAAAGCTCAAAGATTCAATAAAAGACAACTAAACGTGTAACAGTAACATCAAAAAATGTAAAAAGTAAATAAGATGCATAAAAACATAAATAATAAATATATTAATATATTAAATGTTACATGAATATAAGGCATAGCAATGATAAAAAAATTATTATATATTAAAAACATTACATATAGAAGACGGATGAAAATAATCAAAAATCAAATGTTTAAAAGTAAAACCGTAACTGTGTGAAAGTTGTTTGATGAAAACATGGAAGTGTAAAAGTTTAGTGTCAAAAAAAATGAAAACTTTGATGTCTGGTAAATTTTAAAAGATATAAATTTTAGTATGTGTTAGTATGTGTTATAGCAACTTGTACATTTCATGCTTAAAAAACTTGTACATTGCATATTACTTTTTAGTGTATATATAATATCCAATCTCTAATATCAATATCTAGATGTGAGATATAAACAATTTTATATTTTTAAACTTAGAGAGAAATGGGTGACTAACAAGAAAAAGATACACATATTAAAGCCTGTTTGTGAATTATTCGGATTTGAGATAAAAAGACTTGTTTGGACTTAGCCTATACAAGTTCAAGTCGAATTCGAGTTGACTCGTTTATTAATTGAGTATGAGCCTAATACATAACTCGATGAAACTCGCAAGTGTAAAAAAAACTTTTATATATAATATAAAATATGTAATAATATAGTATAATACTAGTAAAGTGCGTATTTTAGTGCATTTGTTAAACCTTTAATGGCTTAGTTAAAAAGTATTAGTCATTAAAAGGTTTGTTTTAAATATATATTTATTAGTTTCATTCTGAGTGTTGCGAACATTCAAATATAGTGATTATGTTTTGTTACTAATAATATGTGACTTTATATGTTAACTAAAAACTTTGGTTTCAGTATATTAGTTGAAAAAAGACAAGTGTGAAAAAAAAAAACACCAAGGTTTAAAGAGCAAATTTGTCATTCAAAATATATTAGAAGAACAAATTTAAGCCCAATTTTGCCACTAAATAATATTTGCCACTTTTTAAAAAGAGAAAAAAAAAATATTTTAGATTTCATACATTGATAATAAATATTATTATTGTCCGTTTATGTTCTAAATCACGCTTTAAGATATAAAATAAACAACGTGAACTTTTGAATACTCTGTAAAATTATATACCTACACACAAACAAAAATTTTAAATCAATACACCTTAGATCCATCTATGATTAATATGAACGATGTCTAAAGTAACTAACCTCATCTTTTTAGTTAGTCATTTTCATAACTTATTAATTTTATTAAATTGTGAGCATAATATATATTGTTTCATAAGAGTCTCGCATATTTTAGAGTGTGTACATGTGTTACGGGATATATGTACGAGATTTGAAATATATAACAATAGTTTTCAAGTGATTGGATCATTTGGTACGTGGAAAATGTTGATGATAAATTTACCTATTCTTATATTTTTTTGTTTATAGCAATTTATACTTATAACTTTGTTTAGTGACAAATAATAGTCTTTCAAAAAAATCAATCGTAAATTTGGTCTTTTCATATATTTCGAGTGGTAAATTTGCTTCTTTGAAGGTTATGTAGTAGTAAATTTGAGCTTTTAAAGATGATGAAGGACTCGAATCTTATAATTTTGATCTTTGAGTGGAAAATAGTGGAGTAATGAAGATGGAAAAAAATAAAAGGATTAACTAAAAATAGGAAAGAATGAAAGAAAAAATATATTTATATAATATAAATAAATGTTTATTAGAATATCTTATATTGTCTCCCAATTTTTTTTTATATAATATATCTGAACTAAAATACCTGATAATATATTGCGCATAATACTAAAATATGTAAGTAGAATATCTTTGGTAAAAGTTGATAAATATGTGAAGTAAATATATTATATATATACATATATATCTTTTGGTCCGGTCCGGTTTTTGAAGGTTTACGTTTTGCTCAAACCGTAACCGGACCTAGGAACTCGGCCTTTCAAAAATTAAAATGTCATACCAGGCTTTAACAACTCAATCCAACCAAACCAATCCAAGTATCCTGGTTTGGTCCGGTTTTGATGGTTTGATGAACACCCCTGGTAAATTGTTTCATTAAATATATTATTATAAGTATATCAGTTAATGATATATAAAATTAGTAAATAAGATAGAGATATATTTTAGATAGTTCAAATTTATGTTAAAAACTTAGAAATTAATTTCATCTTAAATTTATGTATATGTTCAATACTGTACAAATATACAACTATACCTAACATAATGGGTTTGGAATATCCATAACCATTTAAAACCAATCACGAGCTTACTAGATTAATATTTTTATCCAGTTGGTTTTCGAAAGAAATATGTAATTGAAAAATTATATTCAATCCAAATCAAGTGAGAATCAAGATAAGGGTGATAACTGTAATAACCATTATAAGGATGAAGTCTTGAGAGTTAAAAGTTACGCCCGTACCGTATCTAACTAACACTACGTATCTTTTAGATCGCCGAACATTAAATCCATATCATTCTCATATGCGTCAGATGATAACCAATTAAGATTGGATAAAGCAACGTCTGTACCGTATTCATCCGATTTCAACACATAATCCATATAATTTTTATTTAAAAAAATGAAAAAATTAAAAATTATAAAAACAGACCAAAAAAAGAAAGAGAAGAAACCCTACCCTACCCTACCCTACCCTCCAATCGAATATTGGATATTTGAGTGACCTCCTGAAGTAAAACAAAAAGAACAGAAGCACGAGTTAAGTCAACACATATAGTCACCCGAGTCGGACTCCCTGACTCAGTTTCTAAATTCTCACACAAAAGAAACACAAATCCACCGAGTCAAAAGAAACACAAAATTCCCCATCCCAATCCGTATCACTCCCTCTAAATCAATCACAGCCGTCCATCACAATACGCTCGACCAATCAGATACAACCACACGGATCCAAAAATCTCTCTCACCCATTTGAAACCGAAACAAACACGTATTCATTCACATTCACTGTTTATATATATACCCACTCACCAATTTCCATTCAAACCTTTTCCCCTAATCCTCCGGTAAATCCTCCTTTTCTATTTCTATTTTCAATTATTAAATAAAATATTAATATAAATAGTTATATAAATTGTAATAATAGTGTTTTTCTGATCTATTAGCCTGTTTAATTTTTAATTATTATATTTTGTTTTTCGTTAAAATTACAGATTTAATTTTAAAAAAGAAATGGCTCGTACGAAACAAACAGCTCGTAAATCTACTGGTGGTAAGGCTCCCAGGAAGCAACTTGCTACTAAGGTATATTTTTTTCAATTATTTTTCATATTTATATAATATAAATAATATAGATATAGATTCATTTATTATATAATATTATATATAATAATATGGATATAGATTTATGAATCTATGTATGTATAGTTTTGGTATTGATTTTATTTATTTTTGTTTATGATAATAATTAATTAAATAATTAGGCTGCAAGGAAATCAGCTCCGACAACCGGAGGAGTGAAGAAGCCTCATCGTTACCGTCCCGGAACCGTCGCTCTCCGGTCAGTTTATCATTTTATTTTATTATATATACCATTTATTTTAATATCTATTTATACGGACTATGAAATATGAATTATTATTGTTATTGATTTATATTATTATTATGGATTAATAATGTAGTTAGACCTAACAGTAAGTAATAATAATTGATGATTATGCAGTGAAATCCGTAAGTACCAGAAGAGTACTGAATTGCTGATTCGCAAATTGCCATTCCAGAGGCTTGTTCGTGAAATTGCCCAGGATTTCAAGGTATCTTCTATTTATTTTCTTGCTTTTTTTTTTTTTACAAAATAAATAAATATATACATGTATAATATTGATATTTATAATTTTTTTTTGATTTATGTAAATAGCGTTACCCTAGCTTTCGTATTCAATTATTAATTTTTATCTATTATATGTCAATTAAATCAGTCATATTTATGTAATTGCCCAGAGCTATGAAAACATACCACTGTATATGGAATGGTGAATAAACAACATTATGTCGCTTTTTTTTTAAGAAAAAAATTGTAAAAAAATGTATAATTTAATTACCAGAAGTTAGGGTTAGAAGTCTGCCAATGTCTAATTGCTTAACTGTCCATTTTGCGAGAATTAACTGCTAATGTCGAAACGTGTTTTGTGTTGTTTGTAGACTGATCTGAGGTTCCAGAGCCACGCCGTGTTGGCACTCCAGGAGGCGGCAGAAGCATACCTTGTGGGTCTCTTCGAGGATACGAACTTGTGTGCTATCCATGCGAAGCGGGTCACAATCATGCCCAAGGACATCCAATTGGCTAGGCGTATCCGCGGAGAACGTGCTTAGTTTGCTGTTTTAAATAAACTAGTAATGTGACGATTCGGTTTCTGGTGGAGGGTTTGTGTAGTCTTCACCTTGTGGACCTCTTTATCTGTTTTTATTAGTTTTCAAGGTGTTATGTCTTTTTGGGATGAAACTCAAATATGAACCCATTGCTATTGTGTGGAATGTAAAGTTTATTTTCAACTGATGTGTTGTTTGCCAGTGGTTATTATGTGTGTTGTTAATGGTATTAATGTTTTGGAATATGCTGTTGATGATTCATTACGATAAGAATTATTACTTATGCGTGTAGATTAATGGTGAGGTGTGTATAGTTGATCCACTGTAAATCTTGACCTGTTTTTATTACATAAATGAGGTATGTGCAGACTCTCAAAATGCTATGGGTCGATTACCTGATGCAACACAACATTGTGCGTTTCTGTAACTATAAGCCGGACAGATTAGGTTGCTGTTATGCTATACAGTGTTGATTGTTGGTTTATGTTGATGGTTTGTGTTGATTCAATTGGAGCAGTTATGTGAATGGCTATCAATTTTCTACTTGGTTGTAATGCTGTGTCAGTGATGGAGTTTGTGAGGGTAATAATAATAAGACAGGTGATATTTACGTGGATTATTTTACTTTGACTTGTTGAAAATTTATGAGTTGACAAATATGCCCTCAAAGTTATTTGACCTTTCATCACTTCGTATAAACTTTTATGCTTCATATTCCTATTTTACAAAGCCTTGATTAAAAGCTTCATTACACCAATTTCATTTTTCACTTTATTCAACTTTCAACAACACTAAACTTTTCAAATATTGCTGGTAGATTCAACAAGGCACAAGCACGAACATAGTATTGCTAGAAAAAGGTACGCTCCCTTTGAAATCCGACCACTTTCCGGCCGATCTGGCCTCCCGTCGATTTCGTCGGCAGTCAACCTTGTTCCTTTGATATTTTGTGTTCCTTTTTTCATCCCCTAGAAACGATACATTCAACTCTGTCCTATATATTGATCAAGGAATATCTACCGCCAACAATAACCCTAGATACCCACTTCGATCACATTAACAAGTTTGAGATCTGATTGATGACTTTCCTTCGGATTATATATGATAATAGACAAAAAGTTTTAACATCGGTCATCACTAAGCTTATATATGATAATAGACAAAAAGTTTTAACATCGGTCATCACTAAGCTATCATGCCTCCCTGGATTTTATTATGGATGAAAGTAGTGAATCTACCATTAAAAAAAAAGCTAGTCCCATAGGTATGGATGATAACTCGGTTTCAACAAAATCTGGTTCGGGTGATCAAGAGTAGCTTTATTATATTTGTTTACTTTTTGATATTCGATAAAAGTCATAAATTAGAAAAAGATATGTAGGCATAATAGACATATTACATCAAGAACAACTATTATATTTGATTAGCTAAGGCTACCATAAATGGGAAAAAGAAATATAGGGGTATAGTAAAAATCAGCTCACAAGATGTAATAAACACAAATATATAGTTATAAATTTAGATATAAAACAAATCTACATTTTAGATTTTCGACATTTTGAAGAACAAGTCTCCATTGTCTAGTTTGAATACTAAGAACTTTGTCAATTGTGTGTGTTTGGTAAACATATTAACCTTCCATTTTTCCATTCATCGTCGATGTATGGGTTGAAACAGTCACCTAGAGCATGGTTTGGCAGGTTTACACTGACAATGAAGAAGTATGGCCTCCCAATATAACCAATTACATAAAGGACCCGAGATTTCATTTAGCCAATTCATATTTAATAGGGAAACACATTTTGATTTTAACCAATATGGTATTATTTAACAAAAATATTAAGACTGCAGAAGGTAGGATGGCTAGAATGGAAATAGTTGGCTGGATGGTGTTGTGCTTGTACGCGGTAGAGCTAATTTCTGCACTTTTGTTCTGGTTAATGCAGCTGCTGAAAGCCAATTTTTGTTGTTAGTTATCGCAACTATTGAGAACCATTATAGACTTATAGTTATAGTTATACATTACCTGGGACTGTATTGTTAAGTTTTTTATTAACGGGGAAGGAAATGAGTGGAGAGGAAAAAAATAAACTGTATTTTAAGAAGGGGGAGGAAAGGATTGGGAAGGAAAAAAATGGCATGGAAAGAAAATGAAAAGAGAGGAAAAGTGTGGAAAGTTGTAGTTATTTTTGATTCAAGACGTACTTTTCCTTTCTTTTTTGAGGTGATTCAGAAGGAAATTTCTTTTCCTTTTTATCCTTAAGTTAATCCATTTCTCCATTTTTTGATATAATCATGCTTGTAGGATGTAGAGTCACTTTCTCCATTTTTATGCCAAACTAGGCAGAAATTATAGTTTGTGAAATATGAGTGCAGGTTGATGTGTTCATATCAACATCCTAAGTTTTTTACTGGGTAAACTTTATCAAGTTAATAACACTTGCGAGTTAATAATTGATTTAGCTTTGAATCAACCTAGTTTTGTTGAACATGTGTATGAAAACCATAGAAGGTCAGATTGGAGATAGGTGGCTGGGTGAATGGAAATAATTTGTTAGGATGTTTTGAGCTCTTGGGATGCTCACTCAGCACATATCCAGGCATGTAGCTTTCGACCAACTTTACACCCATTCCCAACTGGTTCTTTGTTGGCATACTAGAGAGTAGGTTCTGATCAATCATCTTCTTGGCGGCATACAAATGGAGGTTCATAATCATTGGACAAATGCTTGCTAGGAATCTTAGTTAAGTTGACATCATTAAATTTGTTACAGTTGATTTTTGTTAATCTCTAAGGTTTCAGAATTAATTCACGAGTTTTTTTTAATAGAACTTTTTGGGCTTAGCTCCCCGTTATCCATTCATTCATCTGAATAATATACAAATGTACTCTAAAAGATGCAACACAACTTCAGTTTTTGGGCATATTCTAAGTAAAACTTTATCTATCAACGTTTTTAGTTTTTTATTTCTTTCTTCCACCAATCTTTTCAATTTTGTATTTTGCCACTAAATTCTTATGTTTTAAGATTTATGATGCATTGTGTAACTATGTATTTTCGTTGGTATGGTGGTAGCTATTGTCATGTTGAAGTTCATGGTCCACGTTCGAGTTTATTTCCGGTTGTTTTATTAGTCAATAGCCGATACAACACTAGTTGTTATATAAAGAATTCATTTTATTGATATGTCATATTTTATACCCATTTCCCATAATGTATATAGTTGTTTTAACATGGTTTATAAGTCGTTTTTGTATACATTTGGTGCATTTATGGTATTTGTTAGTGTTTCAGGCTACTGACAGGTAAGCGTAAATCTGGAGAAAACGACATTATTGAGGTGAAATAAGTGCTAACAGATGATTCATGAAGCGTTTGGTTGAAGATAGCAGAAAGTCAATGAAAGTCAAACCTGGAAAGTGGGAAGTTGCCCCGCAATAGGAAAACAGAGAAGAATCGTTGCCCCGCAACTTATGTAGTTGCCTCGCAACACCTTTAGCTTTAAATCATTGGAAGTCAACAAGTCAATGCGATGCTAGACCTAGTTGCCCCACAACTAGGTCCGAATCTGGGCAAAGTTTTGGAAACATATATATAGCATGCTTAATCATTCCAAAATCCTAACCTTACTTTCTCTAGCCGATTTTTGCATCTTTAGAGGAGGGTTTTCATCGGTCTATTCATCCTTGAAGATCAAGATTACGATTGGATTATTTTCATCATTCCGTATTAGATTTTTAGTCATTCTTGGAACGATTTCTACATTCGGTACATTATGTCTTCATATATTATTGTTTGTTTTTATCTTTTCATTATGAGTAGCTAAATCCTTCAACACCCGCTTGGGTAGTAAACATGTCATAGGGTCGTTTTGAATGTTACTTGCAATCGTTGGACAAGGTTTATATATTTAATCGAAAATCCATATTTATTTGAGTTTAAATATTGTTTTTATCTTTTATATTTATTGATTGATAATCGTAATTAGATGTTTGGAAGAAATCTATGTCATTGTCAATTGATTTATGAAACGGTTAATCGGTCTATAATTAACCTAAAATCGTTGGAGTTCGGAAGAAACCAACGATAAAGATTTTAAACAGTTAAATTCATTTCGAGTGAGTCAACGATTATGATAGAGGGATCTGATTAGGCGAATAAGCAGTTCGGGAGAGAGCTTTTAAAGATTAAATCATAAAATCAACTTAGGTTCTTAATGCTTAATTGTTTTGAGTAGAAATTAAGTGCGGGGGCAATAATCATATCTAAAGCAATTAAAGTTTCAAGTATAACGGGAGTTCATCTTGTCTACCTTCTAAGTCGTTCAACAAATGCAAGTAATATTTAGACCCGATGATTGGCATGTGAGCTGATCCAAGTAGGTGTTCCTTTTAAATCTTTGTTAAGATTCAACAACCAAATATTCTCTTGCGATTAATCCTACGGGATTACTGACTTTTCTTACTAACTTTTGCAAAGTGGCAATTCGGCCACAAAACCCCTTTTTAATTTGAATCACTTTATTGTAACAATTGCTTACAAAGTCCTTGTGTTCGACCTCGGTTTACGAAGTCAACTATATTGCATACGAACGGGTTCACTGCCTGCAAGTGTGTAGTAGTCAGTAGCTAGGTATTTCGTGTTTATAAATTTAAGACTAGAAAATACACATCATCTATACAATAGAAAAAATTGGAAAAAAAAATATAAAAATTAAACTAGCATGGTACCCGCGCGTTGCGGCGGGATACCATGGTAAAGCCTTGTTATGTCGTGATTAACAAATAAAATCAAGCGTGGACAATCAATTAAATAATAGCATATGATGGTAACGTAGATGCAACAACGACCAATGTTAATTTAAAAATAGTAGGAATTAAAATCTCCAACAAATATTTGTATACGCAAGCTGCAACTTAGATGTAAAATTAAATATGTATTGAAAAACCCATGCAGAAACCAGATCCTTGTTTCAATAACATAACCGGTTCAACTCAACACAATGCAGACGAATAATATCACTCAAAAGACAAAACAAAATTCACATTAGTTAGTCGAAATGAAACGACTTTGAGATAGTTAAAAAAACAATAATTCCAAATGTAAAGTTTAAAGGACCTACATATAGAAATTACGAATCGTGTAATACTTCTCTGTACACTATATTTGCCGTGTATACTCCGGGTCGATTGAAGTCTTTAACAGGCCTAACCAGAACCTTTGTCTTTTCACGCGATATTCCTCTTGAAGTCTTTAATAGGTAGTATAGATAGGTTCATTCTTAGCAGAGGCGGAGCTAGAATTTTGGATTAGCGGAGGCCGGATTTCTTAATATACGTGTGACGAATATCATGTTCATATCATACATTCTTTCGTTTTAAGAGAATAATCTAAACATTTTGTCTAATAATTCAACCTCATTTGTACACTACAACTTAATACCTCTATGGTTGTGCTATGAGCTCTTATTTAGCGTGTTTAAACTAGTTGTACACTTGTACTTTTATCATAAGATTTAGAAGGTAGACTTTTGACATACAATGTAAAAGTTTTATACAGAAAAATTCATAACCTCATTATATTAGAAAGTACGACAACAAGAATTCTCCTCACTATAAATTAAACTATGAGTTGTCTTCTAAAGGTCACTGTTGTATATATATACCTTTACCTGATCTATATATAATTTTTCAAAACAAGTCAGATTTATAACATTAATTAAAATATCAGTGTCATAATAGGATGACCTTGATAAGATCTATATAGTCTCGATTTAATAATAAAAGATTAACACGTGACTAACCGGAGAAGATGAACCACCGGCACTAAAAAGCAATATATTAGAAGAAAACGGTTGTTTAATTCTATTACTCGATTATGAGGGGTAAAACTTATTTTTTTTAGGTGAATGGGGAGGCTTTGTTGGGTCGTACCTACCGGGATAAAATGTGACTTGTTGGAGGGGCTGAGCACCCGCAAGTCCCCCCGATTCTTAGTGTTACACTAAAAAGGCCCATGTATGTTTTAGACCCAATTTATGCAAGGCCCATTTGTATATGTAAAACTAGTAGGGTTGTTCATCAAACCGTCAAACCGTAAAAACCGGACCAATCCGGGGTGTATGGATTGGTTTGGTCGGATTGAGTTACTAAAGTCTGGTCTCACAATTCAAGTTTTGAAAAACCGGGTTCATCGGTTCGGTTATGGTTTCAACAAAGAAAAAACCGCCATAAATCGGACCGGACCAAAGGTATATATGTATATGACTTTTGATGATATCTAGCCATTAATAAAAGGAAAAATATACACATACATGTATTTTTACGATAATGTGTTGGTACTACAATGGATATAATATACATTATGTAAATATTTTGTTTCGACCTTGTATATTTTTAAAGAAATTAAACTTTCTCATGTATATTAAATGATGTGGAATCTATATGAAAATATTATATGATCGAATGTCTTTTGATTGTTGACTCAAACATATATTATGTTTTAATAGTTTCATAAATGTTTTAATTTTAAGTGTTTGTTATGATTCTTTATCACAAATATACACAAAGATTATATGAAAATAGAAGAAAGAGAAATAAGAATTTAAAACCGTCAAACCGACCAAACCGGACCTGCTCACATGGTCTGGTCTGATTCGGTTTGATAAGATAGTTGGTCTAATTTGGTTTAATGTATATTAAAACCGGGAATGCCGGTTTAATTCGAGAGTTAATCAAAAGCGGTCCGTGAACACCCCTGTGTAAAAGTTTGTTCTTATTTTAAACCGATCCATTCAAAATCAGGATCCTACTCATTCTTTCAATCTTCACTGAAAAACCCTGCAGGTAAACTCATACTAGTTTTATGGTTTATTATTATAATTAAATTATTGTCGGAAATGATTTACTGAAATTTTGTTTCCTGAAGATGAAATTTTGACTCTATTATGAATTCCTGAGTGTGTATATAATAAACGTAGTCAATACAATTTTAATTTACAAAACCACACTATATTGCCATGGCTAATGAGCTTTAGCTCAATTGGCATGGGGGAAATGAATTTTATGGATTTTGAGACCAAAGGTATCGAGTTTAAATCAAATTCAGGAGGGGTTTTACTGCCGCCGGGCCTTTGGGCGGCGTGTTTTCCCCGGAACTGGTGGCTTTTGGCTACCCAACACTGTTTTGTCGTTGGGTAACCCCGGATATCAGTCTTTGTTGGACGTGTGAAAAAACATTATATTGTAATGAATTTTGCAAACACACCAGAAAGAACGTTTGTATATAGTCAGGTAGACACTTTTATACGTGTTAACTAAGGGATATGGTTAGCTTAATCTTATTGTTACCAATCTTAAAGGTTTCTAGATTTTAATACTGGAAATACTTGTAGTTTATATGCAGATTGTATGTATATATTCTCCGTAGTGTAAAACCACAGATTATAGATGATATTACCCACTTCAATACTGAAATCATTTTCAAGAGTGGTAAGGGATCCTAAAGGTTTCAGAGGTTCCAACCTCACTGGGTACCTATCTTGGGATGACCTAAAAATGACTAGGAAACGACCACGAAATTGGGCTGTGTATATCAGAGCCAAATGTTCGACTTGTTATTAGTATTTTGTATCCAAAAGTGCCGATATTTTGTGATTTTGTCACCTTTGTGTATGCTTTAAGTGTTACAACATTTTGTTAAGAAAATAATGATATAGATATCAATATTACTTGTCTAGGGTTGTGATCATTTGAAAACTAAAATTTGTGTGAAAACCTGAAAACCACACATTGTGATTTGAAACTTAACACAATGTGGGTCCCCCCCCCCCCCCACCAACACCATTGCCGGAAATTGTGATACGGTACGGACGAAACCCTTAATCGAATGACTGCGCCATTCAGGGGGGCTTTGCCCTTCTTGATCGCCGACCTCGAGGCATTTAAGAAGGGGTTGGAAGGCGGCCGCATATGGGAATTGTGTGGATTTGATGGGAGGCGATCCAAAAGATAGTCTGGTGGTTTGATACGGGCGCTGCCCTTACTGCCATGGCGTCGCCGGAGGAGGAGGAGCAGAGAGAGAGAGAGAGAGAGAGCGAATGTGACCAGAGATGATGGTGGTGGTGGGCAGCTATAAACACATTGGGTTAAGTTTCAGTTCACAGTGTGTTTGCCAGTTTTCAGGTTTTCACACAAATTTTAGTTTTCAGGTGAACATTTCACTACTTGTCTATATCAATATCGATATATGAGTGTGATTTACATGTTTGATGTTTTCTAAGTAAATATTATCATAGATATCGTTTTAGAACAAGGAAGGAGTCAAGTTATGGATCTGCCACTTGCGTCTCCCAACCTCTAAGTGTTGGTCAAAATATAGATTTTTGTTTGGGCATAGTATATTTTTGTAATGAATATTTATAAATGTATTTGATTTATTGCTTTCTTACGAGAATTTGGTTAACAGCATAACCTGGTTATGTATCTAATTATGCTGCTTACAAGGTTTGTTTTGTTTGTTATATGCAGAAATTTAGTTAGTAGTTTGTGAGGCGAAAAATGGCATTGGGATTAATACTTGGAATAGGGAGGGCATATAGAAGGAAACGAACATCCTCACTCAACATTCTTACTTCAAAGACAGGACCTCGTGATTATTACAAGGGCAAAAACTGTAAACCAATCGGTTTTCACACACGCAAAGGTGTTCCTTTATTCTCATTATTTGTTTTTATATTCTAGTTGTTTGTCTACCGTATTCTTCACTCTCCAAATTGGAATGGTTTGCTACATACACTAATCGTTCATAATTTTCGGTTTTTGAATAACGTTGTATACAGGTTTTTTTTAATTTCTGCAAAAAGTGTTTTATTTATTTAATAATTTGGTTGTTCTCATAAATATAGGTAATAAATTCTTTCCTTTATGTCGGCCTCAGTCCAAACATGAGCTTGACAATTATTTTACCTCATCAGTGAACACTTTGTAGCTTGAACTTGGTAATATGTTTTGGTGTTTTGCTTAAAGTTTTAAAACAAAGGTTCTTCTATCATAACTGATTACTTGGTTTCTAAAAGGTGATAATGAGGCAAGGGCGTTTTACTGATCGTTCATAATTTTCGGTTTTTGAATAACGTTGTATAAAGGGTTTCTTTTAATTTCTGCAAAAAGTTTGTTGTTTATTTAATAATTTGGTTGCATAAATATAAGTAATAAATTCTTTCCTTTATGCCGGCCTCAGTAGTCAGTCCAAACATGAGTTTGACAGTTATTTTACCTCATCAGTGAACACTTTGTAGCTTCAACTTGGTAATATGTTTTGCTTAAAGTTTTAAAACAAAGGTTCTTCTATTATAACCGATTACTTGGTTTCTAAATGGTGATAATGAGGCAAGGGCGTTTTACTAATCACATCACGTATACCTTAGTTTAGCGATGTCCATAAATAGGCAGGAATTCGAGCCTTTGGTGTTTTAAATATTAATGGTCTAGAATCTAGATATGGAATAACAGAGAGACAACAAGAGGGTTATTCTTATTTTTAATAGCCATTAGTTCCCAAACCCGTTTATAATCAAAGAGTTAGGGTCCCAACCCTGGAAATTGATGGTTGAAAGTTGAAACAACAGATTTCATTGTAGCCTTTTTATTCAGCTCTTCATCTTGTATTGTGCATTACTTTACTCTTTCTGCCTACGAGTAATACTGTAGATTGTATTAACATGTATCTGCTCTGTATATGTAAACAATTTTACCAAGTCGTCTTCTTGTGAATAGTTGTTTTGCATGTTTATAATTGGAAAAAAGTGTAATCTAAGATTCTCTCGACTCCTATAAGATGAATTGATATCCCTTGTAAGTTATAACTAGAATTTATTTTAAACAGGTCCATCTTCTTTTTCTTTCGTTTTTGAACACTCCTTTTCAACTTAATGTGCTCGGATATTCTGTGGGATATGGTTTTCCATGTTGAGGTGTTAAGCTAGCTACTTTTAGTCTTAGTTATGTTTTTGTGTATAAATTCTACATGTTTATAGCTACTTTATATACTGAAGTTCCTCATAACTGGATTTTTTGTTATGAAATGACCTTTCTTTTTCTCCTATGTGTGATAGAGGTAACTCATATGCATGTGTGAAAAGCGTACACCTCATGTGTGTCTTGACCTCAAACATAGTTAATTAGTTTACAGAACAAGTAATATATATACGACTTATGAAGTGACAATGCATGAAGAATTACTACAGTTTTTACACAAAATTTAAAACAGTATCAGTTTCATTGGTTCACTCGATTCCTTTTATGCAAACCTATATAGCGAAGTTTAAGCATTATGACTGGAACACGAGTGGTGAAAACAAATTGAGTCCTTTCAACATATAAAGTCTATATATATTGGGTATTTTATATCGTGTGACAGAAGTAAAGAGAATATTAGATCATTTTTTTGCACTTACAAACATGTGAGATAGTTATTCAATGAGGAAGGTTGACTTGGCGATTGACGTAGCACATGCTACAGAAACAAATAATCACATAAAGGTGTGAAGTAATTCAGGGTAGAAAATGAAGGATTTGAAGAAGGATGAATCGAATCTATTTGCCCCAACCTGTAATTTCTAGGGCCAGGACCAGTAATTTCTAGTTTCTATTTTATGATGTACACAGGTGCCAGGATACTCACACTTTTAAAATGATTAGCTTGTTATCTGTTTTTTTTTCTTTCTTCTTTCAATTCAAACCTATTTATAGATGAGGCATCTCAGGCGCACTTTGCTAAACCAAGTCAACCTTGGCTGTCGCTTGTCTGGACCTTTTTTGCTTCGTGCAGTACCTTGTGCTTCCTTTAATGTAGATCATATGAAATTTTACTCGACATAGGGTATGGGGTAGATGGAGTCTGCCGATGAAACCAGCATGAAATGTTCGAAGACTCCAAGCACAATAAAGTTATTGTGTTAGTGGTGATGGAAGCTTAAAAAATATGAACAATTTTGTACCTCTATATTCATTATTATAATACGGAAACTAATAGACGTAATATTGAGGAATTCGGACATTTATTTGTTAAATATATTAGCCGAACCTAATAAACAACGACTCTTGTGGTTGGTTGCCAAAAATGTCCAGAAGTTGCTTTTATTTGTTAAATCACCTTTAGTTTTAGTAAATATTCGCAATGTAATTTCTATTATTTTTTAAACTCTTGTAGGTGGTTATGTTGTGCAGCAAGAGAAGTTGCCTAACTATGTGGTTCCAGATCTGACTGATTTTAAGGTACTCGATTTTGTCTTTCTTTATAGCTTTCTTAGGTAATTTATGATATAAATACGCATACCATAATAAAAACTTTGATTTTATACTCCAAGGTATATGGAGATTAACAGCACGAATGATAAGAGAATTACAAATAATGATCATACTTTGATTATTCTTATTAGCTAGAAAAGTAGAAAGAAATAATTAAAAGGGCTCTAAGTTGTGGAAATTTTGAAAGTATACTTGATGCTAGTTTGTTAGATTCTAGACTTCTAGTTGAGCTTTTTACTGAATTTGTTAGTACTCGGTATTACGGATTCACGGAATCCGTTTGGATATTAAATTGTTTGATTATGCCATTTTTTGGGGCAATAAGTATATGAATGACTGAAGAGGTAAAGCGTTTTAGAAGATGAAGCAGGAAATTAGATTGAGATTTAAAACTTGTTAGTTATGTACCAAAAGATATACCAAGTACTTCATTTTTTTCTTTTCAATGTTCAAAGTTTCATTTTCCCCTTCTCTTAAAAAAATGTTTGGCTAAAAGCTTCATTATTGTGTTAATAGTCAAGCATTTATATTGAAGTGTGATTCAAACTTGAAACTTGACTTTCATAGCTTCATTGCAACTTAACTGCAGTTCTTGCGAAGACACTAGGAACATTACAACACTTTGTAATAATGGATGGTTATCATAATTCATACATAGTAATTATTATCATTTACATTGCTATATTTGTTTCAAAGTCTTCCTTTTTCTTTTTACATTCTTAAAAGAAATGGTTAGTTTGCACTGGAATATAGTGCTCAACAAATTAAACGCTTTGTACGCAGTGTGCATATAACGAACATACAAACTTTGACATCTAAGTTCTATCCATTTAGACAGTTTAACCGTCATCTTTATGTCAGATTGTGACAACTTTATTTACTTGTAAATGGCTTAATTTGGTCAAATAGAAAATAGTTAAAGGAGAGCTAGTCAAATTAACAGGCACTGCCGAAAGTCTCCAATGCAGACAGTCTCCTAAATTGCTCTGTTCACATATGTAGATTAATAGTGTAATATAATTATTTGTGATCATATGTTTTGCCTAAATTTATGTTATCAATTATGAGTAGACAAAGAAGTATTTCCAGATCAACATGGCCCAACTTGTTTTGATATATAAAACATGACCTGTTCCATTTCGAACCCATTTGACCTCGTCTTGCCACCTCTAGTTTGTAGTGGAGTGAAAAGGATTTAGCCTGATATTGTATCTTATATTCTTTACATGACCCATAAAGTCAGACATAAAAAACAAGTAATGAGATTACAGTTGTCAGTTAATATATGCATGTGTAAAAGACAAAGCTTTAAATTATTGGGCGTTGCAGCTGAAGCCGTATGTTTCCCAATATGCTATCAATGCTAATACAACCGATGCTGGTGCTGGTTCGGGCAAGTGAAGTAGACATACAGTGATGATGGTGTTTGGACTTTCTTTATTTCGGCACCATAAAACCACCAGGCTGACTTAAATATAGGATTGTCATATGTTCTTAAAACTTAGTCAGAATTGCAATTCAGTATATCATTTGAAAATTCAAGATTTCCGCTGCTCTGCATGAATTATAGCCATATTTTATGATAGTTATGGTTATTGGTTAAGTGTTATAGTTCTTAGTAGTGGAACAGATTTAAAATTGAAAACAATTTTGGATCTTGCATTTGATTCAAGTCAAGTTGGGCTGGTATGCGTTTGTATTTTGTAATGATGAAGAATTCAAAAATCAAACTTAAAAAAATCCAGGTGATGAAAGATGGCTTAAAAAAGTTGGACGTTTTTTGTTGTTCAAAGTTGAACTAATATAATCACTAGAGTCATAATATGGATATAAAAAGAAGAGAATGCTGTGTATGAACTATGAAATATGTTAAACTTGTATGTTTTGTTCTTGTATATTTTCAAATCATAATATCACATTTTTAACCTTTGCAATCTTTATAATTTAAACAACATTATATTGAATGAAGTTCATCCTTTCACTTATAGAAGAGGATACAAGATAGTACTCGTACATTTTAGTAAATAAATAAAAAAAGAACTTGCCTGACACATGAGAGTAAAGTCTTTGTTAAAAGATCGGGAGTAAATTGATGATGTACTTCTAACCTTTTAAAGTATGTTTTATTCGCAATTGATACATACAATACTAAAAAAAGTAAATGGTACGAGTAATATACATAACTTATGTACAAATGTCAATTTGAATTAATATACGCAACGTATGTATAATGGCATTTTAAATAATATATCTACAGTTAAAAAAAGACATTTTCTTTTTAAGAGAAAAAAAGGACCAATACCCAACATAGTATTTTTCTAAACTTTCATATTCTTCATTTTCTTAATTTATATTTTCCTTCTCAAGTTTCCACTTACATGTTACATTCCATAAAATCATGAGCTTTCGAAAAACACGTAGCTAAATAGACTCTTTCAAGAGTATATCTTCTCCATATCTTTGAATGCCTTGAAATTTTTTTCTTAACAATTCCTTTCCTTAGAAGAATTGACTATCCATACTTTTTCTTCTTTTCTTTTCTTGTTTTATACATATTTTAAGAAATTTCACCATTGCTACTTCTTTTTCGATCTTTAAATTTACATCCGACACTTGCGCATTGCCTGCTTTGTTCACCGTTTACTCATTTCGCACAATACTCAAATTCATCTTTCACATAATTCCCATCGTCCTCTAATAGAAGTTCATTTACTATATTATTGTATTCAGTTCCATGTATGATTTTAAAAAACACATTTATTTATAAACAAAAATAAATATTTTAAAGATGTAATTTTATAATTTAGACCCATCATAATTAAATATAATGTTGCATAAAACTAAAAAGTGTTAAAAGAAGTTGATGACCATTGGTAAGGTCTTAGATATTAAATAAATCTATCAGAGTTTGAATCTCATTTTCTATATTTGTAGAAGTGGATTATTGGGGGGTTGTCGAGAGTCCTGCCATTCATGCATAATTTGAGCTCCGTATACTGTCCAATTGAATGTCATTGTGATTTCTCAAATGCTAACTATTAACTAATAACTCGTAAAATTCTTTTTGGTAAGAAATAAAAACAAGGAAAACTAAACATGATAAATAACCAAAACTAACATAATGCATCAAATTCGATAATATCAAGTAACACCCCAACTTTTAATTGGCTTATGCGGAGTAATTAATTTCGTAACTCCTTTTGTATGTACAAATTCCTTATAAGTCATATACCTGATAGCAATTTATAATAGCTAACTTTTAAATGACATTAATTCTCATTTAAACACTAAAAATTAAGCATATATGTATATAGTTATCTCATATAACATCATTTACTTTAAACAATTACTAAGTTATACATACATGAAAAAATAAATAATCAATTTAATTTCTAGCTATCAACAAAATCATAAACAATTACTAGCTAGATAACCATAACTCCATAAGCAATAAAAAGAAACTTGCATTTATTTTCTTATATATATAATATATATAAAATAAAATCTCTATATGTACAAGTTAATAATAATGAAAACAACATAGGATTCACTTATAATATTCCGAATAAATGAAGGCATAAAAACCAAGTCAACCTAAGTGTGTTTAATTGACCTCTTCATTCCACCGCAGATATCTATCACCTCTCAACTGATCACACACTCTATATATACAAAAATCTTCACACTTTCTAAACGTACACCACCATTACACCACCACAAAACCACCGTGATCGAGAATGGCCTCTTCACTGCACATCTTTTTTATATTTCTCACCATCACAGTCACCGTATCCGCCACCGGAGCATGGACCCTTCTCCAAACCAACATTGGCATTACTGCCATGCACATGCAACTTCTCCCTAACGACCGAGTTGTTATATTCGACCGTACAGATTTCGGTCTCTCGAATATATCTCTACCAGATGGCAAATGTCGTGAAGACGCTAACGAAATCATTATAAAAAAAGATTGTACTGCACATTCTATAGAGTATGATATTGGGTCAAATGCTATACGTCCGTTAATGGTTTTAACGGACGTTTGGTGCTCATCGGGCTCTCTGATGCCCGATGGCACCCTTGTTCAAACCGGAGGGTTTAATGATGGTGACCATGTTGTTAGAGTTTATAAATCTTGTGAAAAATGTGATTGGAATGAAATTCAGGCAGGGTTGATTAATAGAAGGTGGTATGCTACTAATCATATATTGCCTGGTGGCCGCCAGATAGTAATTGGCGGCCGCAGGCAATATAATTATGAGTTTTATCCGAAGGTAAAGCCTTCGGAAAAAGCTCATAGCTTGCCATTTTTAGTTCAAACTAATGATCCAAAGTTAGAAAATAATTTATATCCATTTGTGTTTCTTAATCCGGATGGTAAGCTGTTTATTTTCGCAAATAATCGAGCAATTTTGTTTGATTATTCAAGAAATAAAGTTGTCAAGACATTTCCAGAAATACCTGGTGGTGAACCTAGGAATTACCCGAGTACCGGGTCAGCAGTTTTGCTTCCTTTGAAGATTGTAAAAGGGAAGGTGGTTGCTGTTGAGGTTTTGGTTTGTGGTGGTGCACCTAAAGGAGCATTTGTGAATGCTCAAAATGGGATATTTGATGGAGCTTTGAAAACTTGTGCAAGAATTGGAGTTTCTGACCCGAATCCAAAATGGGTCATGGAGACTATGCCATTGGCCCGTATTATGGGTGACATGTTGTTGCTTCCATCCGGTGATGTTTTGATCATTAATGGTGCATCGGCTGGTAGTGCTGGATGGGAATACGGAAGAGACCCGGTTCTTAACCCGGTTACATACAAGCCCGATAAACCAATCGGGTCAAGATTTATGGTTCAAACAGCAAGCACCGTACCTAGAATGTACCATTCAACCGCGATATTGATTCGCGATGGTCGTGTTCTAGTTGGTGGAAGCAACCCTCACATTTTTTATAACTTTACTAACGTACTTTATCCTACTGAATTAAGATTCGAGGCGTTTTCACCATCATATCTACATCCTAGATTAATTAACAGACGACCCAAGATATCACCTGATTCCAAGACCCAGTTTGGGTATGGGGACCAGGTGACAATCAGGTTCATACTTCCGGGTCACGTGGACCCGGATTTAATATATGTAGCAATGGTTGCACCTTCTTTCAACACACACTCATTTTCCATGAACCAAAGATTGTTGATCCTTGACCAAATGAACACAACCAAGCCCATTGGAACCATGAAGTACCAAGTAACAGTGACTGCGCCGCCTTCTGCCAACATTGCACCAGGAAGACATTACCTTTTGTTTGTGGTTCATAGAAAAGTTCCAAGTGAAGGCATTTGGGTCCAAATTACTAGTTGACAAGAAAAAGAGAAACTTAGTGAAGGCATGCATGCATATCCGTGAATTTTTGATTTAGAAATCTTGTGACACTCACACCCGTGATAGATCTTGTTCACATGGATAGCTAGAGATGATGATCACCAAGAATATGTACACCATTATTAGATCACTACTAGGGAGGGCTTGTTTTTAGGCACAAATAATAAGGTTGGAAACAAACAAAAAGTAGTTAAACAAAATGATATTGGATATTTTGAAAGATATAATATTTCATGTTAATTTTGTTGAGTTTTGACTTTTTTCCCCCTCTTAACCATAGCATTCTTGAAACACAACTACATGAGTGTTGTATAATCAACAATATACCTACAATATTAATATTATGTTTTTTCCTTAGTACTTTGGCAACATACCTTCACTACAAGAACAATGAACATATGTGAAGAAAACTTATTATGAAGATATGAATATTCTTGCTATAGTCCACAACAAAAAAACAAATTGAATAGAGTTTGACTGTTTAATTTGACCACACCTATTGGTAAAGCTAACTTTAGTTACCGTAAGTCCTTATAACCTTTGTAAATTCTGGGAGATTAAAACACCAACATAATCCAATTATTAATAATGTAAAGAAGTGTAGAAAGCTTACTGACTTAATTAGTTGTTTTCTCTGTAATCAATTAAGTACCTTTGCTTTTGTTGTTAGTACCAATATTCTGGGACTTGTGATAAATAGTATGTAACTAAAGGTGTGGGAGTACTTTTTAGTACCAGTGAAAAAGGCGCCTAGATTGATCGTTGATTATTCGAAAATGAATGCAAGAGTTATGATCTTTGTGATCATAAGATTACTATACTAAACACTAACAATTAAACCCTAAGATTGGTGAGAAATATATCACAGAAATTAGAAGATTTTGAGATATAGATATATCAATCAATCAATATTCTGGAGAGATAACCATTCATGAACCAGGCTCATTGAAAAAACCCCTTATCAATTTATCATCCAACTTTGTAACGTCTTTGGCCCATTATTTAGGTTGGCTCAATAACACATCCAGCAGTCTAGTTCATTAGATTAAAATCACTCTCTTCCACTTGTTGTTCACTAATTGATACTATATATCTTTATTTCTCATGTATTGATAAGAAGGGTTGCATTATTTGGAATATTCCATAGTCTTTGAAAATAAAGGTCAAATGATTTGATCCTTGCACGTTACAAAATGACTCTGAAAATAGTTACCTTTGAGTAAAAATAAGACTGTCTAAATTTTGCGTCTTTGTACCAATTGGGTAACTGTTTGATTTGATTTTTGATTCAATTCCGAGTATGTATTTAAACAAGGTTCTGAAAGTAAAACAAACCCATCGTAATCGTAATAAAAACAAGTTAAAGATTGATTTGCCATTATATATTATATTTCAACATGTAGGAGCAACTTAACTTAATATAATCTCGGACATATTCTATGTTATGATGAGGAATGCTAAAAAGGCCCATTTGTGTGATTGAATATTATGGGCAGGAAATAACTCTACATTGTTGTTGAATGTATTTTAATTGAAAAAAAAGTTATTATATAATTATTCCTTGATGCTATCAAGTCTTTTCACAATATGTTTTGGCAAAAGAGAACCTTTCCGTACCATGGCAGTCAGACTCTTTGATCGATGAAAGTGAGATTTGTAAATTGTAACCAAAATGTATTGATCTTTATTCCATTAAAAAGGGAGACTTTGCAGACCAAAAGTGTGTAGAGAGTAAATATAGGTCACATTATCCAAACCATGACTCTAGAATAATGCTCCATTGCCCTGTTAATAGTTGTGAGAATTCACGTGTAAACATGGGCGGCCCTGGGGAGGGATAAACAACGACCCCTTTCCAGGGCCTATTTTATGAGATACTCAAGATTTTAAAAATAATTATACGTTAGTTGTTATTTATATAAAAAATCATCTGTACTTTTAATTCATTAGCAGCACTACGATAATATCAATAAATATCATTATTATTAATATCAATAATTTTCTACCTTTGGTTTTGAGGTATATTGTGTATTTGTATATGTGCTCAAATGTTTGTGACTAGAAATCTCGTGACCTCATTGTTTAATGTATATGTGCTCAAATGTTTATAACTAGAAATCTTATGACCTCATTGTTTGATAAATAACCGGATTGTTTGAGACTATGTGGTATATGATTGTACAGTTAGCTATAACACCGATACGTAAATATAATATTATATTCATTTGCAAAACAGATTGTTTTAACACCTCTTACAAAAGAAAAAAAGAAGAAGAAGAAGAAGAAAAACTATGAACATACATATGCAATCAAAATCCCTTGAATGTGTTAAGTTATTACATAAGTTACATACAAAACAAATATATCTCGAGTTAAATGTGTGCACATTTCCAAACCAAATAGAAGTCAATTCAAAAACAAGAATGGGCATTATAGCAAACGAACCCAAATGGCTTCACTGGGAATTTCAGAATGAACCACAAATAATAGATAATGGCCCGAAGGCGCAATGTTACCAGATGGCGGTGCCATCACAGTGACTTTGTAGAGAGATTTCCCGACTGCCACCGCAGTTTTTTCTCCATCCAGGATCAACAGCCGTTGATTCATTGAAAACGAATGTGTATTAAACGGTGGTGCAAGCATTGTGACCCAAACCAGTTTCGGGTCTACTGAAAGTTTGAACTGTATGGTCAGTTGGTCCCCGTGATGAAAACTAGTCCCCGTCTTGGGGGCGATTATATTTGGGCGTAAGCCCGATAAACTTGGATCCAAATAAGAAGGCGAAAACGCCTCTAAACTTAATTCAGTAGCATAAAGTGTGTCTTTTGAAAATTCATATTTATCGTGCGGGTTACTTCCACCTACAAGAACCCGACCATCTCTAAGTACAATTGCCGTCGAATGGTACATCCGAGGAATTTTGCTCGCATTTTGCACCTCGAATCTGTCTCCTTTTTCTTTATCGGGTCGGTATATTACTGGGCTTAAAACCGGGTCACGCCCAACTTCCCACCCGGCTACACCAGCAGACCCACCATTAATGATCAAAACGTCACCTGTTGGTAGCAATAACATATCACCCATGACGCGAGCTAAAGGCATCGTATCCATGTCCCATTGTGGATCTGGGTCGGATATTTTAATTCGCCCACAATTATCCAAAGCCTTGTCATATTTCCCCTCATCTGCATGTTTGTATGCTTCTCTTGGCGCACCGCCACAGATTAATACTTCAACATTTGCTACTTTGCCTTGTTCTATATGCAATGGCAGTAGAACAGCTGAGCCGGTGCTCGGGTAATTTCTCGGGTCACCTCCAGGTATTGCTGGATACGTCGTGACAACTTTGTTTCGAACATAGTCGAATAACATAGCACGATCATTTGCGTAGATGAATAAATTTCCATCCGTGTTTAAAAACACGAAAGGGTATAAGTTATTTTCAATATCTTGTACGTTAGTTTGAACTAAAAACATCATAAAAAAGTCTTTCTCAGCTGATGACTTTTTTGGGTAAAACTCATAATTAAATGAGTTACGGCCGCCAATAATTATTTGGCGGCCATCAGGTAATAAGTGATTGGTGGCATACCATCTAGGTTGGCTCAACCCTAGTGGTACTTCCTGCCAATCACATTTATCACATGATTTATAATTTCGCACAACGCGAATGCCATTGGTCCACCCACCCGTTTGGACTAGTGTACCATCAGGCATTAACGATCCCGATGAACACCAAAAATCGGTTAGGACCATGAGTGGACGCACGGAGTTTGATGCAATGTCGTACTCGACAGAATGCGCAGAGCAGTCTGTTGTGTTGGGACGACATTTGCCATTTGGAAGAGAGATATTGGAGGTACCAAAATCAGTCCGGTCATACATGACGACACGATCATTAGGAAGGAGTTGCATGTGCATGGCAGATAGGCCGATGGATGGGAGGAGTAGAGACCACGATCCACCGCCAGCGGCAGGACATGGTCGCGGATGGAGGAAGAGGAAGAGGAGGAGGATATAGTAGCAAAAGAAAGGATATGAGAAAGTCATATTTCTTTGTGTTTTTTCAAAGTGGTGGCCAAAATGGAGTGAGCTGGTTGCTATAAATAATATTCCCAGCAGTGTATGCAACATTCTTGACTCAATTTGGTGGCAATCATTTTTCAAATTTTTTGGCTTTATAAATTGAACAAAAGGTATCTAAAAAGGTATCAACTCTCAAGAGCATATCTATAGGCTATAGACCATGACTTTTTCGATCAGTTATTCTAAGTTGGTAGTAAATCAGCTATATTTACATCCGTATGTACAATCATTTGAGCTTCACACATGCAATGGAAAAGCGATATTTTTAAGTTCACATTTTAATGTTGATTTGAAGTCAGCAATTATTATGGACCTTCTGGTACATAATACCTACATTAAGTCAGGATCTGTCTAGACTTATAACATATGTTTTGAGTTAGTTTCTAATAATTATTTGCATAAAATATAAGTATAGCTAATTAATCAAACCTACATTCTAATTTAGTTTGAAGAATAAATTCTGCCTTGGGGAGTACAAAGTAAAAGTTTAACAAAAACAGATGTACAAAACAATGACAACCCATAGAGCAAATATTCTTTGCAATGATGGGAAAAAAGAGAGAAGATATCGTGCAATGGCATCCACTGTAGGGTCTGAACATCCTTCAATGGCTTGCCAAAATCAGCAAGAATTATGTGCTTCAAATTGTACAAAAATAATTATTAATAGAAAGGCTTTCGGTGATTCTGGCAGCTCTAAAGGAAAGAATATGCCATTCCACTTGTGAAGTTTCTTATGATCTTATCTATTTTACAATGGAAATAGACACATTTACAACATATTTTACTTCTGGTTTCAAAGCTTTAAAGTATAAAGTTCAGAATAATCCAAACCAACTTTCAAAGATAGAGTGTAATTGATGGACATTCATGACTTTATGCGATTTGCGTTCATAACACGTATTTTAGATCAAAAAATAATGTTGAAAACTTGTTAGTCAGTCACAAAGCTAGGTACTTGAAAAATTGAAGGTTTTTTTTACAACAAAATAAATGATACGAAAATTACAATGTTACCGTGTTAGGGCAGATGGGACAACACTCTATATGCATTTTTTTTCTCTTATATGTATATACGAATTTTAGTGTACACATGCGTCCCTTGCCGGGTTTTATGTTAGGCGTAGCAAAGCTGAGTACGATTCTTATTTTGTTCGATTCTTAGTACGATTCTTATTTTGTTTTCAAGATTTCCATTCTTCTATATACGGGTGGAGTGTTTGTTAATTGTCGCTTCTAAAATGACAGGCATTCGTATGAGCGTTCATTGCCAACTTGTTAATGTTATATTACTGTAGAATCTAAGTTTGAAGACCACTATATTATCTTAAAGAAGCTTCAATCATTTAAAAAACTAGATGTTAGAACGTTTATGTGGGAGAATTTTATTTTTTGGGGAGGTTTTTTCTTTTGTAATAAAAGGGGCAAGACATAAAAAGGCTATAGAAGCATTGCAAAAAAAGCATCATAATTTTGAAAACATTAAAGAAAGCGAATCCAACTTTCCATGCGGTGTCATTTATGCCAAAAAGATAAATATGACAAAAATACCGTTATTCGAATATAGTTTTACTGTCCATTTTTAAGATATAAAAGCATGATGAAAAAACCAACTTAAAGGAAACACTAAGAGTTTGTCATTCTCGGGGGAAGGGGGTGATTATCATGGTCACGATGTTAAATCAGTCATGTGGGGGGCTATGGGGTTATCTTTTGATGGTTTGGCAGTGATGTAGAGAAACGGAGACCAATATGGTTGGGCTGTCGCTAGGATGAGGGGAGGGGTGAGTTGAAGACTAGTGTCAAAAGATAGAGGAATTAAACTGAAACCTAAATAAAAAGCCTTTTCTAAACGCTCAACTTTTGATGACATACGCACACAATTGCTTGTCATTAAGGATACAAAGATGTATACTCTAACCACCTAGACTCTAGTGGTTGCAGTTGAAGAGAAAAGGATGGTGATCAATTATCAAGTTACAAACAACCACAGGAATGTAATCCACGAGTAGGCTGGAAAGGATTACTTTCCATTTATTGGTATTATTTCTTACGTGAGTGGTTTTTGTCCCAGTTTAGTGCCACGGTCTACTCAATTTATGGTTTCAGGTTTCTAAAATCTAAAGATTATGAGTTCAATTTGCTAGAACAGGCTAAAGGATTTACGTAAAGAACCAGGTTATCTAAAGTGTATCCGAATCCAAATGCATAGAAACTTCCCAAAGGAGTTAATATAAACAATCACTTTCCAGGTGAGCCAGGATTAATTCATTAATTATATAGTTTCTATAATCAAACTTGACACACCAAAACATTACAAAACTACATGGGCAATTAAAAGTAATCATGGGTAGATCCGGACCTTTTGGACACATTAACGGATTACCCATTACCTAATCTACCTATTTTGCCACCTCTAGTAAATCACATGAGATCAAAATCGCTCTTCATCTATATACCCTTAATGGACCTATCCAAGTTTAAGAACAATAAATTACCAGAAGATGTTGCAGTCACTCTGACTATGTACCATCAATGACGAAACCAATCTAAGTAGAGGATTGAGGAGGATAGAGCTCCCAGAGTGCCACGGTAGTGTCTTCCGATGCCGAAGCCATTTGTTTGCAATCATCAGCAAACGAAATGGCATTGCACTGCAGAAACAAACAATAATTAGAAGAGGATAACTGGAAGTGGCAATTTTGATCCACTTACTAATGAATTGGTCGATTAGGGTTATATTATATCTCTAATGGGTCAAAATAAAAAATCAACAAAGCTGGATTGAAATAAAACGGCCATAACAGGTTAAAAGTTGCCACAAAGTGTATCTTCTTAATGCATTAACCTTCAGGATTATATTATTTAGAAAAGCTGCATCATTTTAGTAATATAACTTTTATTCATATGCAACACACTAAATATTCTTTAATAATTAAAGATTTTTGACAAAAAGGTTCATATCAAACTGGCCCGGCCTCTTTTCACCAGCCCACTTTTCCAATTCCCAACACTTATTAGCAAGTGAACATAAAAAGGTGCATTCAGTAGTGAAATGGTAACTCTAGTTGACGGTTGTATATACTGATATATGAGCAAAAAGAAGAAATGAAATACCGTGGCATGGTGATACTTCAATACAGCCAAAGGACTTCCTTTCTTGTAATTGTATATCCTTATCCTGTCATCATATGAAATGGGGATTAAACCATCTACTTATATGCTTACATTTTCCTGATGAAGATGCATCACATATCCTTACATTTAGATAACGTTGATAATTTATTAACTATATTTGCTACACTAAAGGGGTGTAGGTGATTTAGTGGGAATAGATCTCGACTGCAAACTGGCTACCTTAACTAGGTTCCAATTAAATGTAACCTGGGAAGATATATCCGATCTTATGCTCGGTTCGATCATATATTTAAAACATTAGATGTTTGTTATAAAAAATTAATGCATTTTAGTAAATAAATAATTTTATACAGGATATATCAGTTTGATCAAGAGACACTTCAAAAAAATATAATGTTTTCCAACACTTGAAAGTAAAAAATTCCTTCCTATGTTAAACATAACTAGGTTGATAAATTGCTTTAGTTTCGATTTGAAAACATTTTAAAGATCTGATCCTGCTTTCTCAGAAAAAAAGTTAACAGGTTTAATGGTTTGGAACATCCACCAACCTCCACTTCATGCATATTATGTAGTACAAGTAGCAACACAAGTGAGTGAGGAAAAACAGCCGATCGGGCGGGTCAAGACGGTTTCGATAATGTGTTTGATATGATTACAAAACCTTGTTTTAAAAAAAACAAACAAACATGTGCACTCCTAAGTCCTAACCACCTATTGCTTACACTGATTGTCTCAAGTGAGACTTGAGCCCACATTTTCCTGGCTGATGGGTCCACACTCAATAACGCTAGGCCAAAGGAGCTTCTAAAGAACCCATATCACCAAAAAAACAATCTAACCACATTTACACAAAAACAACTTACGAAATCATGAGTATTTGAGTACACTTCAGACACACGTTCAACCGATTTGGCCCAACTAATTTGAAACTACTTCTATGTTACTTGTTTGACCATAATCGACAAAATAAACCCCATCTTGAGCCGTTTAAATACAAATGAGTAAAATGCCGTTTGTAATACTAACCTATGATCCCAGCCAGCTGTCCCGAATATCTTACCATCTGAACGAATTGAAGCTCCGGCTATGCCAGGTCGCTCCAAATTTATTTCCTTTTTTACCATGCAAGAACCCTAACATGACAAACAAAATCATTTAAGATGACAAGCTCATAATCTGAAAGCACGTGGTAAGAACATTTCAATCAACGTGATATTATCAGCAACAAACAAAGATTAATCATGTCTAACTTTAGATTACTACCTACAAGAGTCCAAAAAAAAAAGTTTAAAATACTGCCTATGGTATGTAGCTCAGTTGGTAATGGATGGGGGTGTCTTTGCTACAAATAGCACAAGGTATCAAGTTCAATCCTGGACAACCCCCATAGCCACAACCGCCGAGGCGATAGGCAGCTGATTGTGGGCCGGTTATCAACCTTTTGCCAGAAATAAGTCTAAACTACTATTCATTTATAACAATTCGATCAGTATATTAAAATGACGAAAAATGAGCAGTGAAGTAAATTTGATTATGGACATATCCATACCGAAATTCTTGCAATATGGGGTGAAGGGAGCATAAATTTACAATTTCATCAAAATTACAGAAATGAGAAAATTATATAGCAGTTGATTTGAGGTGTGAACACAAAAATGGATTTCCATACCAACGAATGATCCAAAGTAAACATCATGATTTTGTCATCTGCAGCTCCTGAAATGCCTCCGCTGGACGTCCCATCCAAGGACAGGCTTAAAACTAGCAAACAAAGAAATCTTTATTATCATATCATTAGAGAAACTAATAGGCCACCAAAATTACAAGTATTAGCATCTCAAGAGAATAGAGATGGCAAACATAATCAACGTGATATTATGTATGTAAGTCGTTGAATTGGTTAATAGAAAGAGTCAGGCTATGTCCTTGAATTGGTTAAAGGGATAAAATAAAACTAAAACTCTAAAAGAACCAGTTAAAAAGAAACGGGGTCCAATATGGTAGCTCAAAATTAAGGGTATCTTGTATGTAAGTCATTTTATGTCACAAATAATGAAATACCATAATAAACTAACTTTTGTGATCGGATTTGATACACTAACGGGGATCTTTTAGCTTTTTGAACAAAAAAGTTGAATCAACCTGACCCATACCAGAATCATGCTTTGACCCATTACTCAAACCTTTTGACGCCAATTATACTGTCTCCACAAAAGCTGATCATTTGAGCTTCATAAATAAATGTCATTAGCAACTACACACCTGGCTCTGAATGGAACCTTACAGAAGTCAACGGTACCCCAGGATTCCTTAAATCCCACCAAGCCATTGTTCCATCCTCATAACTGCATAAAAAATAGTATCAGACACTGACATCAGAATGTCATCAAATAGAGGCCCTTTTTCTACACAGCAACAATGTAAAAAAAAAAAAACGAGAGTACATGATAAGTGCCTATGATGTACTATAGGGATTGTGGGACATTTTCTATCAATCAGGAGTGGCTTGCCGTTTGCAAGCAAAATGGCAAGTTTTCAATTATCCTATTGTAATATTCTGAATGAAGAGAATTTGCCTGAGCATTGAGACAAACATATTACAACAAATGATAATAAGAACAAACCCTGCTAGGACATGTAGAAATCCTTGTGATTCAGAAGGCACAAAAGCTTGAACTGCCATGCACATACCTGTAAAATGACAATGACAGAAATCACAAGCACTATTTAGAACAATTCACAAACATCAATAGTTAAATCATAGTGGCACATAGCAGTTGGTATTCAAATAGTCTTGGCATTCGTGGTGTGTTCGGGTTGGTGGGTTTGGGTTGGCATGTAGGTGGTTCATATATCCCAACCCATTTAGTTAATTGTGTCAAAATGTTTAACAATGACCCAACCCTATAAATAAACGTGTTAGTTGTATAGACCCATTTACCCATTCACGACCTAGACTATAGTCAAAAGGAATATGGTAAATATTATAAATCCACGAAAATTTATTAGGGCATAAGTTTAAGCAACTGTATAACACTTTGAAAATACACAATGGATAATAAGGGATAAACAAAAAAATGTCATAATATACTCTTTTGAATTTTGGGAACAATATACTGTATTTGTAAACTCTAGTATTTAATATGCTAAACTGTAATTATTAAACAGGTTGGGAAGGTCAACACAGAGTCCTGGACCCAACCCATTTATTATAGTTATACACTTATACCCATATCAAATCAATTCAAACTTTTAACCGTTTAGCCCAAATTCATTTATTTTCGTGACCCTGGTATTCATCAGTTCAGAATTTGATAGGCATGTAGTTTAATAAACAAGTTCAGTTATAGATCAAATATTTGTAGGGATCATGTAGACAAAATAAATGTTACAGAACTCTTTGCTATAGGGTTTAGAAGCATATTACTAACTTTCATATTACCATTTAATTTCTTGATTTTTATTATGTACCACACATAACGCTAGCAAATATACATGTCAATAGTTAAGCAAATAATAGAAATAACATCATTTGAACTTAAAGCGCTATCTTGGTAAATACTGAGAGCTTGACGCATGGTTTAACACGTAAAATTATCTTGTTTTTAGGAATTAGAAAAAGCAAAAAATGTAAAATCGAACCTTTTCCTTTAATGAAATCATTTGTGGAGGCTCCAGAAGAATCTGGCAACTGTGCAAATCGTTCTGCAGCATTGAGATCCCATACTTCAACCTTTTTTTGAAATTTCAAGAAAATATCATGGGGTATAGGAACATAAAAATAACTAAAGGAATTCACAATAAATAGTGGTGATGTTCATACCTCTGAGCACTCCATCCCCGACATGGCCACATATGCATGCCCTTCGAGACAGTCATCTAATTAAACAAATTATTTTAGATACTGTTCATTTGTTCAATAAACCTCGACAAGCCGTTATCAAAAACTAAAGGAAGAAACTATTTACAAGCAATATGTATGCCTGAAGGGTGAAAGATTTACATAAGTACCTTTCAATATGCTAGAATTGTCTCTTGCACTGCCTTCATCATCTTTTTGCATATCATTAGAGATTTTCTTCTCAGAAGCTTCCATGACTTCTGTCCGATTTCTGGCTTTACTTGTGTCAGCTGAAAGCCTCTTCACTAACGAAAGCTTGCAGAAGTGATAGGAATTTGCTTCAATTGAGAGCAATGGTGTCCTGTTTAGGAAGAATCACTACATTTATATACGTTCTACAATGATCCCTTAACGATTCTAGCCAAGTTATGGAAGAAAAATAATTGATCCAGTAAACAACCAAATCATTTTGGATCTTACATCCTGATAGTCTGCAACAAGTTTTACATCCGTATAATAATTGTACTCTTGTTATTGGATTAAGATCGTCAAGATAGTGAAACACATCGGTTCCTGATTGATCTTCTATTCAATATTATGATACTTTTCACCAACATTTACATTTATCAACTTGCCCAAAAAAGGTAGAAAATAGAAGATCTAAAGGAAGATATAATGTGTCCCTTGCATTTATTTTGAGGTTAAGTATTAACATTATTAAAAAAAAAAGCTTCTTAACATCAATATTAATCTTAGCCACAGATACCAGGATAGACCTGATCCTTTGGAAGTTTCGATTCTTACGGATCACAAAAGTTCAGTTTCAAGATAAAATAATGTACAACAGTGCCAATGGTGTATATTTGAACATATTTCCCAATTCTTTCTCACTCAGTACATCTGCGTTATTGTTGCAAAACATCTCATTCACTATAACTGTACCAGTCTCTGGCATGATGCTACCATTACCCTTCTTACATCCCATGAATATCGCATCATATGCTAATTGAAATTCATTCTAATTCTAAGCTTTACTTGGTCCATTTGGGGGGAAAATGGACATCTTCCGGCAAATATATTACACTTCCAGCATCGACAAAACACTATTACACTTCCAGCATCGACAAAACACTATTTGGCAAATACTATGATTCTGTAAGCATTAACTTCTCATCTTGTACAAAGATACCAAAACTCTTGACCATAAGTCTTACTAAAATATAATCTACATGTACAAGAATGTTATATCCAACATTATTAATTTAGCTACAAACCATACGTGGAAATTTAGAAAGATGTACATTCAGATTCACAATACCAGTAGATAGAGAACTTCAATATTTCACCAGCCATATATCATTTTGCCAAAAATTGAGCAACTTTATTGACTAACATCACAAAAAAGAACAATGTGTACTATTTTAAACTAATACGTTTATAACACATAGAAATGTAATAATTACCTTGATAAATCGCCATTTTCAATATCCCAACACTTAACAGTTCCATCCTTTCCCTGGCTGCATTTATAGGAATCATCGTCCATATGTCCATATCAAAAGACACAATTAAGTATCATCTCAAAAAACCCCAAGAACATACATACATACTAGAAAGTTGTGGATATCAAAATACGGTATAAAAACCTGATAACTCTATTGTTCCCAATTGATGGACTTGTTGAAACGCTTATAATACCATGTGCCGCACTATGTACCCTGCAAGCATTTCATTAAAAGCACTATCACTTCACTTTCTCCCGCAAGATAATAAGAAACACACATAAAATGTTTTCCAACAATTTATTAAGAATAAAAACATAATCCAGAGTATTCTTGGCACAGCCGTATTTGAGAGTGTGCTCTAGTGCAACCATACAATCACACACAGGGCCTCCAAAAAATCTTGCGGCCGCCTAATTTTTACCACTAATAGCAGGTATATCTAAACAGATAAAACTATTTATCGTCCAGTATCAATTATCGGGTCAAATTGTTAGTATCATGTTGTTTAATTCAGTGTTTCTCTCTTTATTTTTGTAACTCAAAAACTTGTGCACATTGACTAAAAAAGCAAAGAGCTTGCAGTCATACCAAGCGGACGAGATGGTTCGATGTTGCACACTGTCCCAAATTCTCAATTCACCGTCTGAAGAACTGCAATTAAAACCATTATCAAAACATGAAAAATACATGTTTCTAAAAACAGGGGAAAATAGTTGGTTACCCAGAGAATAACAAGTTTTGACAAGGATGGAAACAAACATCCATTACACAAGCACGATGGCCTCGTAATACTGCAACCGGGTCAGGTGGTGGTCTCTTACTCATTTCGAACACAATCTGTCATTCATTCAGACATTTTATCAAACACTCTGTAGGCATAACTTTTAAAAATACTTATAATCCAACAGACCAAACAAGCTTGAAAGAAGATGATGTTATGTAGTTGCAAACATATTAGGGAATTGAAAATCGAAAATTATAATAAAAAAGTTCGGAAAGAATTATATGTTATTACTTGCTTTGGTTGCTTCTGTAGCAGGAAAGGTCGCAGGAGCAGCAGTGTGTATTCGGTATTACTCTACTTGTTTGTTTGTTTGTAATAGCGTATTTTGTTTGAAGCTTATTTAATGAAAGTTGTTTAAGAGCAACATTATGGTTTCATTCTCGAGTTTTAAACGAAAGGAAAAGAAAAAGATGATTAAATAGTGATAGAAAAGAAAACAATAATAATAGAGAAAATGCATTCTTTACGAGGAAGCAAAGGAAAAAATGATACTTTTATAAAATTATTCTCTATGATATTATATTAAAGGTTATGGTCAAAGATAGAATAGTAATTGGCCATAAAAAGTTTTCCTTTTTAGGGGAATTTTTCCAAATTGGGTTAGAAATTTTGGGATCAAAAAGTGTTTAATTTCTCCTATCTTCTCATTTTTTTTCTTTAGAAAAAAACTCAAAAATACACTTTTCTCCTTATTTCTTATCCTTTTTTCTCTTTTCTATTAAAAATATAACTCAAGAATGCAGCATATGTGTCCTATAGGGTAAATTTAAAGGTTAAGGTTAATAAGGTTTAAATTATTTTGACTTAATAAGGTTGGGATCATGGTTAATACTCGTAAATAAATACATATATTTAACTTAATAATTTTGTGTATATTAGGCCAACTTTGATTTTGAGACCAATATAAATATTTTATGAAAAAAAAGATTACTTCGTTTAAATAAAACCACTAACATTTTTTTTAGGTACATTATTGTTTTAAATTTTAAATAAATAAAAAATTCATATAAAAATAAGTATAGGTATTTTATGTTATACCTTTTAGTTTCTATGATTGAGATTATCATGTCTTAAATAGTTCATACCATATTATCCCAAGATTAAAAAGAAAAAACTACCTTTTTTTCAATGATAGTATGATTATTGGTTGATCCAAGTGAAAAGACGCTTAACATCATCACCAAGTAAAATTTTATCTTCTTCTTTTGTCTCTTCTTTTAATCAATAGTTGCAAAAAAACATGATCTATTTCTACGTCAATTGAACGGTCGTGCAAAGAGGAGGCGAGGTTTGGTTTGGTTAAAATCAAGGGTTCTCAATAATAAGAACATGAAACTAAGGTTTAAGGTTTTACTTTTTATTTTTGGGTGTGTGAAATTTGTATAAGTTTAAAAAATTGCTAATCAAATGAAAATGAACCATGACATACAAGAACATTGTAGCCATAAGTTGGAAATAGCAATAAACACACTTTTCCAAACTTTCAAATTTAGATACAATACTCATGTGAGCTCTTTGAGTATACAACCCACGGATTAATGCAACAAATCAGAACTCACCAAGTGCTTATCGCCTACATTTGGTCTCCACCCGACCTCGCATATTCTCTTTCTTTTCCCTCAAAACACCAGTATCACTCACCCTTTTGCGGATTCTAATTAAAATATAATTAAAATCTATCATTTTTTTTTGTTATTTCACCCATCAAACCGCATCCTTCCATCAGTTAAAGAACAAATTTTAAAAGCTCCAAAATGTATTAATCTCTTTATTCTTTACTTTTTCTCGAAAGGAACCTAAATCATGTGAAATTCGTATTTTTTTGTTGTAATGCATGAGATGGTGCTACTTGAATCTTCGTTCAAAAATTCTAAAGGTACGGAATTCATATCTTAAAAAAAACATTTACCTGCTTAGATCGACTTTTTTTATAGGATGGGGAGAAGTTGATGATGTTAAAATCTCTTGAAATCAATTATTTAGTAAATTGTAATCATAAAATACCCAACAAAGAATCATCAGAAGATGTTTCAGTGAAAATGAACAAAGGAAAATCCTCCTCAACACAAAACATAAAGTGTAGAACCGTAAATGTAGTTTAACTGATTGAAGGAACAATAGTTGGGTTTGTGGTGTTAGTATCTTGATTTGTTTAATGGGACCCCTAGGGTTTTGATACAACCCGATATGGAGATGGAGGAAGACGGAAGAGAGAAAAGATTGGGGCATTGGGTGGAGAGAAAGGAAATGACACGTGGCGAACATGGATTGGTTGACAGAATCCGTGAGGTTAATACCAAAAACTCGCAGGTATAATGTTTAAATTGGTAAGTTTGAAAAAGAGTGTCTAAATTTTATGAAATAAAGGGATTTTTTTTTGTTTATTTAGGTAATTACCGTTTTAATAATGGGAGATTTTACCTTGTTTTTACTATTATTGTAATCTAAGTCAGATCTATGTCTATAATTCTATTATCAAACATATGCCCTTAATTTTTTTTTTCTCTTAAATTATATCATATCATAGTATCTCAAAATTAAAAAGAGAAAACTACCTTTTTTAAGTGATAGGATGAATATTAACTGATCCATTAGTCAGAAAATGCTTAACAACATCACCAAGTAAAATTTTTATCTTCCTTTTTTGTATTGTCTTTTAAGTAGTTATCAACAATTGAGAAAAAAAAAAAAAATCTATTTCTGTGTCCATTGGATGGTCAATCAACGCTTTAAACCATAACTGAGCTCGGTATATTCGCCAACATAACAATCATTCGAGTATCTATGAAAATTATACAATTTATAAAATTAAGATAATGTATAAATGATTTGTTTTACGGATATATGCTGGTTGGTAGATTAGTTAATAGTGCACAAGTCTTGTAAATTTGTTATCTATCTATATCTATATTCATGTATAAAGCAAATCACGCCTTCCCTAATTTTAAACTTTCAGCATTTGAAATACCTAAATTATACTTCGTTTTTATTTCATAATTTAAATATTTTTAACTAATATACCTATAATACCCTTAATGCAATTAAATATTTTTATATGGTTATGACTAAATCGATTACTTTTACTTTAATAAACACATACCGTTGTCACCGTTATCAGCAGCATCCGTCTTCGCCGTCACCTTCGTCGTATTGCGTGCGGTAACCTTGTCCTTTGTATCAAGTGCTACCAACTTGTGGTTAAAAAAAATAATTAGTGCTACCAAAGTTACATTCAACTAAAAGACATACGAGTATATGTTATCGTGATTGTATATGTGTACATATTTTCGGATCAGATCCAAACACTAAAACAATAACCCGGTCACCTTCTTCATCATCATCTGATCAAAAAAAAAAAAAAATGTCATCATCAACTTTCTCAGGCGATGAAACTGCTCCGTTTTTCGGTTTCCTTGGTGCCGCTGCTGCCCTCGTTTTCTCCTGTACGTCTTATTTAATCAATATCTCCATATCTTTTTAAATTTAATCTTATATATTTATATTTAGAATTTCGATCATCGACTATAATTAACACACAAATAACAACAAAATATTGTACATAGGAATAACCGTCCCCTAAAAATTACAGTTATTTATCTGATTCCAAACATATTAGCAACACAAAAATTTGCAAGTCTAAAATAAAAAAAAAATTAATCGAGGTGACCGATTAAATAAGAGGTTAATCGGTTATCGATCGGATATCTATTATTCGTAAATACTAAACAAAGAAAAAAAGGAAAATAGCTTACTCTTTGGTATTAGTATTTAGAGAATTTTCGCACAGCGACTCTAAATCTTAGTGACAGCCGGAGATACAGACCTTAGCTTTGCATTACATCCTGATTATTTCGCTTGCTTTTGACACATAGTGCGAGTGCTTTTTTAACTTTTTGAGGCCTCAAAAATAAGAAAATAGAATAGTAATAGAGTATTGGGAAATCATCGACATGGAAAAATGCGTTTTTAGTTACCGAATAAGTGTTGTGTTTGATTAGTTACTGAATAGGGTTTATGTGGCTGTTAGACACCCAAGCTTGGGTGTAGAACCCCTCAAATCTTTTTTTTTTTAATCCATAAAAAGCACGGGGGGCAAGCATTTATAGATATATTAAAAAATTAGTATGTGAGGGGTTCTACACCCAAACTTGGGTGTCTAACAGCCACATACTCCATTTTCTCATATATATATATATATATCTTTTTCAGCATATATGAATAAGTCTATCGGAAATACGGTGGAGTGAGTTATTCAAACGTCATTATAAATCCGGATAAGAAACTGGATAAAGACACTTGGTTCAATGACTTTTGAATAACTAAAGTTTAATTGAGCCTTTTAAACATAAAATTTGTTCAGTAACTTAACTGTATTTTTTTTTAAATTTTGCCCAGTAACTTATGGTTCAATGTTAGTTGCGGGTTCAGTTTGTTAGTATCGTGCGATCTGAATGATATATATATAAGCCTTATCTACAGACTTTAGTTTTAGTTTCTCATTTCTAGAGCTGTTTTATTAGTCATTAAAGAAATTTCACCTCTAGGCCTCTAGAAAACATAAACCATGCTTAAGAGTCATGCGTATTTAGCTTGTGATTATCGTGTTATATGTATGTAGGTATGGGAGCCGCTTATGGGACTGCGAAGAGTGGTGTTGGAGTGGCTTCGATGGGAGTGATGAGGCCTGAGTTGGTGATGAAGTCGATTGTGCCGGTGGTTATGGCTGGAGTGTTGGGTATATACGGCTTGATTATTGCTGTGATTATTAGTACTGGGATTAACCCGAAAGCTAAGTCTTACTATCTGTTTGATGGCTATGCTCATCTTTCATCTGGTTTGGCTTGTGGACTTGCTGGTCTTTCTGCTGGTATGGCTATTGGAATTGTGGGGGATGCCGGTGTCAGGTAATTCTATGTTTCTTAATTGTACTTGTTTACGATTGTTTATGTTGTGATGAATAGATAATGAGTATGTATTTGCTTATGATCTGTATGTGCTGTTTTAAATGATGTATTAGAATTGGTTGCTTGCCGCTTGCTATAGACATATTAAGCTGCTTGAGAAACTAGTAGCACATCTTTGTTTGGTTTGTTATTTGGAGGATTTGTAGATATGTAGGCAAACTAGGCATGGCATGATATTTAGATATACCATGAAAGTGTAACACAAAAGCTAGGGAGGTGGATTTTAACAAAGTAACCTGCATCAATTTTAAAATCTGGATAACCTAAAAGACCAAGAACCATTTTTTCAAAGAAGGCATTGGCAGCTACTTATGGGACACTCTCTCAAGTGCAACGTTTGAAGTCCCATAGGTTAGACATAATAATATCAATGTAAACCCTATATATTACTCTTTGAGAATCTTAGGTCCTTTACCTGGCAAAGGACAACAGAAGGTGATTGTCAAAAAGGTGTAAGAGTCTCGAAAATTAATGCAGAGATGAGTAGATGACAGTATAACTATAAAGTGCATCTGTATGTGTGCTGTTTTACATTTAATAAGTTTGACTTTTTCTTACTTGGTCTGACTTTGACGAACTTCGTTATATAGCTTAATGAAGTTCAATGTACATGCCCTCGCACAAAAGCTATGCCCTATACATTAAGCAATCTTGACCTGATTAGTTTTGTTTCTTATCATGAAGATCATGGTGCTCAACTGTTTCAGTTGAGCATTAAACATCTTGTCCCAACATGCTATTCACTGTTTCCAAACACAAAATGCTAAAGGTAATGTGAATGTGAATGTGTATTTTCAAGACAAATAAAACTCTCTGCTGATAACTAGAACAGCCAAAGAATTAGGAAAAGAGAAGAGAATGCCTTTTTATGGTAGTAGCAAGAGAATTTGTCTAGCCATAGTCACAGGAAAAGGAAATGGAAGCTTTAGTAGCGTTTGTTTGTTAGCTTAAAAGTTGACAAGTTGGTTGAGTGGGTAACCTTTCATTTTCTAGTGCAGCTCGAAACATGCCGGCCCCCTATGGAGTTGGTTGACCTGCTATCGCTTTTACGTTCACACCAAAAAAAGATGAAATAATTAGTTATTTGATTTTTTAACAACGCTAAGTTTAAGGATAATCTAATCTTTGGAAACAGTTTACGGGGTATTAGGCTACAATTTTTCATTTTAGCTACTCTATTTTATTAGAGAAGTTTGAGATAAAACATTAACCCGAATTAACCCTTCCATGAGCACATAGTTGGAGCCAGTGCTTTTTTTAGTAGGTCCCCAAAGCAAGTATTCTTGGACCCTTTTAGCCCATGAAATTAAAGTGAATCAAGGTCTTTTTTTAGCTGCTTTTGTAATTGTCATTTGTTCCTCTGTCTTCTGTTACAAACAATGCCATTGACCAAAACGTTAAAATAGCATCTTCTCATTCTCTGCTGGCCGCACTTAATGTTCTCAAGTTTTCTATTTTTACTTGATCATTGATATGAATCCTATGGCTCTCACCTTTGATATTCAACTTCAATTTGAAAGGTAACCGAAATCCCTAACTCTCAATTTTGGTAAGTTTGGGAGAAATATATGATATTTACTTGCTATTTAGGCACATTTCTACAAAATTTGTGATGAAGCATATAGGAACAAAGTTCTTTGATGATGGGAACCCTTGTATGTAATGCATGGAAGACTAATGCCATTAGAAGTTGTAAACGAGTTTCTTGGTCTTAAATTTGAGGGTATGAAGATAAAAATTTAGCTAATTTATTGCTGCTGATATTTGTGCTGTTAGCACAATGTTATTTTGGGCCTTTCGGCAATCATGACCAAAAATATTCTTAATTGTTTACTAAATGTGTTTGTGCAGCTCAAGTTGTTTCATCCATTTACGATGCTTAGCGCTGTTTAGACTTTATAGGTTGTTTAGGAACTTATGTGTGTTGTTTTAAAGATCTTTTGGGCTATTTTGATGTTTTCTTTGGCTATAGTCTTGATGCTGTTTGTATAGCATTTGTGATTTTCAATTCTTAAGGTTGTTATTTTAGGCCCTCCTATTAAAATTTGTAGATCCACCACTGCAGCAGTGCTTGAGCAAATGGGTTGAAATTGCTACCATTAACTCTGACTCGAAAGGAATATCTATTTCTGTCATTGCTATTTGTTTATTGGGCTGTTTGATGTCTGCTGCTGTACTGTTTTCTGTTGTTACTAATCATGGGAGTGCGATTATTCTAATGTAACTGTTATCCATTCCAGGGCTAACGCACAACAACCGAAACTTTTTGTTGGGATGATCCTTATTCTCATCTTTGCTGAAGCTCTGGCCCTCTACGGTCTTATTGTTGGCATCATCCTTTCTTCTCGAGCTGGTCAATCTAGAGCCGACTAGAATAATTGACCATTGTCCCATCAATGTGTTTGTTGCGTCTTTAAAGTGAGCGTTATTGTTACCCTTGTTCTCTGGTTAGAGTCGCTGTTTGTTCAAGCTTTCTTGGGTGGTGAGGTGATACCGGCTGGTTGTAGACAAGATTCTAGTTTTCCTCAATAAAGTCACTATATTATAATTATTATTTGTTGCTTAATTTTTGCATTAAACCCTCTTTGGACACGGTATCCTTGTATTCTGGTCCTGTAGATGATAAGACCTGGAATTTATGGATTATCATTTATTTGTATCATAATTTCTATTAATTACATGTTTTCCTACTAGTTTAAGTTAAAGCTTTGTCTGGTGGCTTGTAAGTTGTAATATAAACATATATTGTTTACAGGTGATGCTTCGGCAGATTTCTTGGACTATGTGATTTCTGTTTTTGTAGTATCAAACTATCAAATATATGCAGAACTTGGTAGTTACAAACTTACAACGGGTTATTCAATTATCCAATATTCCAATCTATGTACTCAAACTAAATACTTTCCGCTAATACATAAATGTGCTGAACAAGTTAAAAGTTGTTCAACGCGTATTCATGTCTAAAATCCAGAAACTCAATATCGCGCTTGCATAATCTAGTTTGTAGTTTTTGACATATTTTGACTTTATAAACCTTTACGCTTTACCTGTTCAGTTATAGAAATGTACATGTAAGTTTCAAATGTAATCAGGTAAACCCATCAACATGTTGATTGTGGCTCCATAACATTCAAAAGAAACCTTTGTTTTGAGTTTCTTTTTGTTTTTATTACAAATGTTAATGATGATGCTAAGCATCGACAAATAAAGCTGATTATTTTGTTATAATATTTTATTTATATATTTGTCTATTTTCATTTCTCTAGATTTTACCAAACACAAAAAATAATTTCTCAGGTTAATTACTCTATGGTTACCAAACATGAAAATTTATTGAATTTCTCAGTCAATTTTATTTCTCAACATTTCATTTATCTGGTTCATTTCAATTCCCTTAATTTCTCCCAACCAAACGTGTCTCAATATCTTAAATTGTCACGCTGCTCTTTTATCTCCCATCTATATGTTATGCCAAATGCTTTCTAGCTTGACAAAGGCAAATTACACATAATCTTGCTAACAAAGAGTCTCAACGACTCAACCCCATAAGCATTTACTTTAAATTTAGAACCAATTCAGAGATATTCTTGGATTTCACATATTTGAAAAAAGCTAATAGCACAATTCTAACTACTAATAACATGAAATGAACACAATTAGTCATTAACTCTCTGTTTATAAAAATATTAAACAACCATATACGAATAGGGAATCGAACTTCCAACACCATATCTGCTATAAAACTTCTTATAAAGAAGGTTGACTTTTGACTTTTCTGGTCAAATCAAATGCTTCCAAATTCAAAATTTTATATGCACTGCTTTTCTAATTTGACACCAGCTTATTCCCAATTGCAATATATTGTCTATTAACCAAGTCATTAAGGTTATCAAGACTTACCAAAATACCACATAGCTAAGATCTATTGTTAATTCAGAAAGCCAGTCTAATGGCCCTGCAATTTGAACAGAAACCATAGCTAACACCCACCCTATCTTAAGGTTGTGTCTCAGTAGGCTTATTTTTAGAACTCATTCAACTCCATCCTTTGCAGTCACTACTCCATCTGGAAAGATCCTCAACTGAATTCTCCTTCATTGTTCCTTAATGATAACTTTTGGGAACTATAACTGTAAAAGAGTAGATCAAAATTGTTTGATGTTATTTAACTTTAGAGTTTGGAATCTACAATGCATAGGTGTACTAACAAACATTAAGTCTTTTACTCTAATAGTCCAGGTACCTGCTTGGTATAAATTTGAGATTAAAAACCGACCTGTCTTTACTTTGTTGGATACAATAGCTAGCTTGAAAAAAAAAAACACCACTGAGTGATAGGTCGACTTAATATAAACTTACATAGCAAGAAGGTACAATGATGCAAACAAAAACTGCTCACGTGAAAAACTTTGATACAATTACGAATCAAAAAGTAACCTAATATATGATGATATAATTATGATAACTTGGAAAGACAAATTTCATTAATCAACAAAAAAATTAACATATGATGATATACAAGTAAAAGCAGAGAAATGTCTCTACAAAAAGCAAGAGTTTTTCCGACTCTCCATTAAAGATTCAACCTCGAAACTCTGTTTTTTACCCATAAAAAGCCTAGACTTTGGATGTCTTGCACCACCTCATAAGGAGAGACCAAGTTTCCTTTGAAAATTTTTTCATTCCTTGCACCACCTCATCTAACGAAACACTACCATCGAAAACTCTTATACCCTGGATTCACACCTATTCTAACCATTAGAAGAGTAAAAAATGGCCTCTGGAGATATTAAACCAGAGCCTCAGATCGACGCATAGTCCTTAAACAATACTCCTACATATCAGTTTAGACACTAAAATGAGATCTAAACTATGCAATGAACCTTATAACACAGGCAATATAATCAGAACTACATATGAAGCATGAAATAAGCTTAAAGTGTGTACACCAATGGGCTACAAAACTAAAAATACCAAATTTGGGTCCAAATAACATAAGTATACACCATTAAATGGATATCATCAATCGTGTTACATATATTTTGATTTGTACATCTTAATAAAACCGGGTTTTCTAAAAAAAAAAGCTTTAAAACCTTAAATCGATAAATCTTATAGCATAAGAATAAAGAATAAATCTAAACTCTAAAAATACGATAAGAATAAAGAATAAATCTAAAACTGCGTTTTATATTAAAAAAAAAAAAAACAATAAACCAAAAAGAAGAACATGTCATAATCCCAATATAAAAATTTTTATACCTGTTTTTCTGGCAAAAAGTGAAACACATCTTCAAAAACCCTATATATGAGAACAGAGAAGAAATAGTTAACTCAAGTTAACTGAACGGAGTACTGTACAAACATGAATCTAAACTAAGTCAAATCTTCCAGCTTCTGCAAGAAATTCTTATGACAATTTAAAGTCCACAAGACACTCAACAGAACATACACTTTGTTCATGTACAAATGAAACTGATCATGGATATGGGCTTCAACAGCTGGAAAGATCAATGATGCCACGCTGATGATGATAATATACATGTTCAAGATGTATCACCAGTAGTCAAATTGCTATACATTAGAATGACCAGTTTATAGCTTTCTGAAAACATGAAGTTAATTAGCAAAGCACAGGCTCCGTCTGCGCTATACATATTACCAATTACCCCTGTCCAAAGAAAAGAGTCCATGCATTTTTTTTATTGTGCAGAGTCCATAGAGTCCATGTATTATAAGAGAGTTTTTTTCAGAAAGAAAACTGCTCTAATTTGAATAAACCAAAATGAAACTTGGGAACGTAAACAGCAATAGATGCATGAAGTTGAAAGAAAACTTATTATTAGACGCACATAAGATCTAAGAACTTCATCAGTTTTGAATTCTTTGGAAATGTGTTTTGAGAATGATTATTGTGCCTTGACAAATAAATGAATGAGGATCAGTTAATTAGAGCTACAGATAGGGGATGTAATGTTTCACATTTTTTATCGGACGACTAAAGGAGAGTGATATACTATTGGGTGGGGAAAAGTGGGCGGCCCGTCACAGTTATATTGCATGGAAAAAAAGGTGCTGTGTCACATCGTGATTGGTAGTTTGAATCTTACAATATTCTCTATATTGTGTTTTTATCAAAACGCAAAAACTGTTAACTTAGGGATTTTATCTTGAGAAATGGTCGAAAAAGATATTCTTGAGTGGACAATCTTTTTATTTTTTCTTTTTCTTCCAACTTAAAAGAGTCATTCCAGTTATAATCTTGACACACCCATTTGTGGAGATTGGACATCATAAAAGACATGAAAGAGATTTTTCTAGTATAATGTAAGTATATATGTACTTTAAAAAAAAACAAGATCCAACTAAACACATGCATCAAAAAGTTGGAAAACTGAACAATCATAGAGAAAGACAATACCTGAAATCACAAACTCTTGATCCCTTAATTTCTTCTTGTCTTTTGCATATGTATGACAATGCACCAGTTTGTTAAGCTTGAACGAGGGTGATAATTTCATCATCCATATCGATCTTATCTTTCTCCATTACGTTAACAGTTTCACCAATTGGTTTTCCCTTGGCTACATGCATCCTGGTTAACGACCGATGCACACCCAAACTAGCAAGATTAAAATCCCAAAGAGCCTTCAAAAACCAATTCCCGCCTATAATGTAAATAATAAGTTGTGTAAAGTTCTCCAAGGCTCTGGTCCAAGGGAAGCTCTTGACTTCTTGCCTTGTCTATTACAAGTTCCCTATTTGACTTTCCAGGTTCATCCGGTTGTGATTACACAAGATTCTTGAACAATTTTTTCCATAAGATAACCCATTTGGGGTATGTTTGGCATGAAGCTTTTAGGAGCTTCAGGACGCTTTAGATTGATGTGACGAACCCGGAGCCATAAAATGAGATTTGTTAGCAAATAACTCAAAGAAATAAACTTTTTTTAATGTGGCGAAAGGGACTTGTCATGATTGAATTGATTAAGTAGAAAACCGTTGCAGGATACAAAGATGATGTAGTAAGCTTACAAGTGAACCAAAATCCTACAGGAAACATGGAACAAATGCTTACTTAGCACCCGAATTATATAACGTTCAATACAAGAGTCTATTTTATATATATAAGAAATAAAACAAGGATGAGAACCATGTTGAAGAAAAGTGATGAATAAAACAAGGATGAGAACAATTTTTTCCACAAGCTTAATTTAAATGCTCTGTTCTTCAACACCTCGGCTAGAGCAATTACTTCGCTAACACAAGTAATTCCCATTACAGGTACATATCAAGTAATTAACATACCAATCCACGCATATTAATAAGTTACCCAGATCTAAGAAATTCAAACAAAACCACTCTAAGGAATTATAATTAAAGCAATATATATACGCAAAATAAAAATTAAAAGGCTGCGTTTTAGCTTCCTTTTTTTGGTACCTTGAGACGACATGCGGATGGTGTCTCCCCGTTGAAACAAGAGACGAATGGTGATGGTGGTGGGTGGTGTTCATGTGAGCCGGTGTGTTGTTCTCGATTTTGTGAACTTTTGTAACCGTTTATAACATATTTTTCACGGAAACTTAATGGTAGGACAGTTTGTTCACCATTGCGACTTCCCTAAATCTTTTTATTTTCTTTTTTTCTCTCATTATATATTATTAGTTTAGTTAGCCTTTTTTTTTTTAATGAATTTATTTTGAAAATCAAAAGAACATTTTTTTATATTAATCATCTTCAAAAAAAATTTATTTTAGAAACCCTTAAAAAACCAAGAATATTATTCTTTCTCCATAAATCTTTTATTCCAATTACACATATATACAATTAATTTTTCAATAACATTGTAACTTACCCGGGTTCAACCCCGACAATTCGGTAAACCCAATTTTTTTTCTCATTATATCATTATTAGCTTAGGCATTATTTTTGTGCTTTGAAAATCAAAAGGACATTTTTATATCAATCATTTCTTGAAAAAGTTATTTTAAAAAACTTTTAAAAAAACCAAGAATTTTATTCTTTCTTTCTAATTATACATATCCTTTATTAAACTAAAACAAAATTGCTCTAATAACTTATTAACCAATCACATCTCTTGATATTTCTAAAATCTCAATTTTGACTTTTCTTAATTTTTTTTTAATATAATACAAGATATATATTTAAACATATTACATTAACTATGTCAATGCCGACCATTTAATCTAAGTATATCTAAACAAAGATAACTATTACATTACTTATAAATTATTATAAATTTAACTAAAGATAACTATCACATTAGTTATAAATTAATATATTTATAAGTATCTAATTTTTATAATTAATATCTTAATCTTAATATTAATTTTAATATATACTGTAAAACAGGAACTAATAACTTATTAACCAATCATATCGCTCAATTTCATCAAATTGATTAAAAAGTTTAAATTGAAATTTAACTACAACGTGTAAATATTAAACTAGAACTAGATAATTTTAATCCAATAATTACAGCTTATTAGGTCCAGATTTACTGGACTCGCTCCAGACGTGGCTACTGGAGCCCTCTGAAGATTTGTCCAGAAATTATGTGAAGACTAGTGAACAACTTACTTGTACAGGAATCTGGATTCCACCAGATTGGTTCACTGGACTTCACTCCAGTCAAGATCTTTTCATTGAAGAACATTTCACTGAAGTCGAAGACTGAAGTCTGACAAATAGCGGAGCTCACTGGAAGACTTACCAGATCTCCTGACTGGAGTCCTTATCAGTATTCTAGACCTTACAAGTCTGAACACTGATTACGAGGAATTGACTTTATGCCTTTACATGCCTTTACCCGGACAATCCTTTTGTCCTTTGTTAAAAGCCTTACACGCATGTAAAGGTGGATGGTTAATTAGAAGACAAGTCACTATCATGTGACTTTATTCTTGTACTTTAATCAATGCATTTAAGGAATTAAAGTAATTTCCTTAAATGCATGTAACCATATTTGTACGGCAAAAAGAATATTATATTTATTCTTTTTGCCTATAAATACTAAGTCACTTCCTCGTCCAAATTACATACTTTTGCAATTTTGTGCCTTTGCTCAAATACTCTCGATCTAAACAGTTATACTTCACAACTTTAAGTATTTCGATCAAGGAGTTTATTTAGCAAAATTAGATAACTTGTAATTCATAGGTTGTTTAGATACTTACTTTGTAATATCTTGTTCCGCAACAACCTTGTATCTTATTTAACATCAATAAATAAAATACACTTGAAAATTACATTGTGTCTCACCATTTACTTTACTTGCTTATCTTTATATTGCTTAAGTACGTATTACGTTATATATATTCTTGCATTTATAATTATCGTAATACTAGTCAAATCTAGTGCTTACTTGACGTTTCATACTAGTCATATCTAGTGATTACTTGACTTGTTGTATTCTACACTTGTGGGT